>NW_028324310.1:1110000-1282500 GCF_058129835.1 Hydra viridissima
AACTGCGCATGCGTAACATTAGACAAAATTGAACAACAAAGATTATGTAAGCATATATGTATACACACAAACACACACACACACACAAATATATATATATATATATATATATATATATATATATATATATATATATATATATATATATAAATATATATATATATATAAATATATATATATATATATATATATAAATATATAAATATATATATATATATATATATATATATATATATATATATATATATATATATATATATATATATATATATATATATATATATATATATATATATATATAATGAGGAAGTTAAACTACCGTTTTCAATTATGAGCAACAAGGAAGCAATTCTAGTTACAAGGAAATGATCATAAACTTATACAAGGTATATTTGAATTGAAAACAATTTATAAATAAACTATTTTTGTTTATATGATTTGCAAAGTTAATTTTTGAGGTTTTTCATATAGTATAAATTATTGCATAAAGCATCTCCAGCTTACAGTGGATGAGATTTTACTAATTAGAGTATATATATATATATATATATATATATATATATATATATATATATATATATATATATATATATATATATATATATATATATATATATGTATGTATGTATGTATGTATGTATGTATGTATATAAGTATCTATATATGTATATATATGTATGTATGTATGTATGTATGTATGTATGTATGTATGTATGTATGTATGTATGTATGTATGTATGTATGTATGTATGTATTTATGTATCTATATATGTATGTATGTATATACTAAGCTACCATAACTAAAGTTAAACTACCATCCTCAAGTATAAGCAACAAGGAAGCAATCCTAGTTACAAGGAAATAGTCAGAACCTATTACAAGGTAAGTTTGAATTATAAAAATTTTTTTTTTCATTTTTATTATTTATGTATGTAGCTATTTTTAGCCAGACTGTTTCTACTCCTGCTAGAAACAGTTCTACAACCTTTGCACAAATAAAAACATTTTTTTCCCCTCGTGACATTCATAGGATAATATTTCTATAAAATTATTAAGCGATTACATGTTTTTAGCTTAATGAGAATTCTTCATTACGCAGTATCAATTATTGAGGAATAAAAATTTCTAAAATGACTGTAAATTTAGTAGACTTACACAAAAAAATTTATTTCACCTTTTAAAAGTTAGTAGGAAAATATATTGGCAAAAAAAAATCTTATTTTGTTGTTGTTCATTTTTGTCTGAAAAAAATGATATATGTAAGAATATATGTACATATATATATATATATATATATATATATATATATATATATATATATATATATATATATATATATATATATATATATATATATATATATATATATATATTTATGAATCTTTCACAATTTACTTCGAAAGTTAAGGAGCTGCTCTCAATTATGAATATTAAAGAAGCAAGAACAGTCACAAGGAAGCGATCACAACCCAATACAAAGTAAGTTTGATGAGAGAGCAGTTTTAAAATAAATTCTTCATTATAAATGTTGCTAATAAATTTTTTTTTATATTTTATTATATAAAGTCTGTTTATTTATATTAACTCTAATAATAAACAATCTTATATGTTGACATCAGAAAATCTATGAATCAGTTTTTCATTTTTTTGTTTTTGATTTTAGCCCAATAAAAAGACTTTATTCTGTAGTGACTATCATTGAAGTTGAAAAACAAAAGAAAATGACTGTACCTGTGCATTGGGTAGATGAACTCAAAAGTGTTGTATATTGGCCTCCGAAAGACAAAAAACAAATAAACTACTATATTAGTAATTGGGTTTCACCTGTTAAAGGGTGGGGAGAATATATATTGTTAAAAATAAATCTTGACAAGGGAACAAAGGAGATGTGTGATATTTGCATGAAGTTTGACTCTGAGTCTTCAAATTCTGATTTTCAAGAAGCAGGTATTTTGTAAATTTAACACACATGCTTTTAAACTTTAAAATGTTTTTTTTAAATTAGTATTGTCAGTTTTCTTTATTTAGGTACTTTATTGCAAGTACCTTATTAAAATGATACAGTCTTGTGTATTTATTTTCTAATATCAATTTTAGAATGTAATAGTGAAACATATTGCAATCGTCTTTGGGTTAGAGAAAGTAGTCCTGACGTTACAGTTGAAAAGGTTGCTGAATTGCCATTATTTTCTTCAACATCATTTTGTAAATCTCCTAGCAAACATCCTAAGAAAGTCTACTCAGAAATATCAAGAAGAGAACGTTTTGAATTCAAAATCATATCAAATCAATAAAAGTCAATCTAATTTGTCCTCTGTTTGTCAACATGATTTGTTTTTGGAACCAGTTCAAAAAACCATTCTAAGAGGGATTGGTGGTGCTTTTTTTTATGATGAACCACCAGCTAGCTTTAAAGCAATGGATGAAAGGCGTATGTTAATATTTATTGAACCTTGTATTGAAACTATGATTCTATTGAGTTTATATAAAATTTTTATTAAATTAGTTCTAACTTATTTATATTAGGTTTTCAATATGCAATATTTATGGAGTTAGCAAGTTTAAAATCTGAAATAAAAAAATCTTTATGTTCAATGGAAAAGCTGGGAAGAAGAACTGAGCCTGAAGAAACCTTATTTTATATTTGTAAATCAAATGATATAAGAGAGTTTGATGAAAGAGAAACATTTTTAAATGATAAGGAAAAGTTTCATTTGTTGGTATGGTTTTTGTATCTAATAATATATGGTGCTTTTCTAAATAAATCTAATTGAATGGCATTGTTAATTTTATAATTTTTTTTGTCAATTAAAAAAATAGTAGTGATATTGATAATGATATTCTATAACTTTTGTAGGTCCGTCAACTTAAACAAATAGGTGGTAGTTCGATTTCAGCCTCAGTTAATAAAGTTTTAGATGAAACCATGTCTAAAAGTGTTCAATTGCTATTTAACAAAGCAGGGAGACATGGCAAAAGATCATTTAGAAAAACATTATTGTATAAAGCTATTATTGGTAATTTTTAAATATTGATATAAATTTTTTTTCTTGTGGAAGTGTGTGTTTATGTAACCGCTTTTGTATGTGCTTTAAAATGCATAAATTTATTTTATATTTTAGAAACATTAGTGTCACATTCAACAAAATCTGTTTTGGTTGATAAGTTAATAGGTGACCATTTGAAAAGAGCTCCAGATCGAATAGAATAACAAATAGTTTATTTAGTATTTTTATGTTCACATTATAAATGAATACAAAATAAATAAACTTTAAAAGTCTTAGTGTTACACCTAAGTTTCTTTTTGTTAAGGACTTTTTTTTTGGATAACATAAGTTATTTACTTAACTTATAGATACAAAATGTTTTTACTCAGTGGGCACAAGAATGTTTTGCAAATGTTTAGTAAACGATTAATGGTCACTTGAGTAAGATTTATGTTTAAACATGTTAATAAACGTTTTAATAGTAATTTTTTTCTCAATTAGTTTATTATTTTACAAGTTCTTTACCACGACTGTTTTTTTTTACAAAAAAATTTACTTAAAGAGACAAAAATTTTATGTGCACACAAAAATGTCCCAAATAATCTGTTTGTCCCAGAGGTATAACTTTTTGGTAAATTTGTAAGTGATATATATGTGTGTGTGTGTGTGTGTGTATATATATATTTATAGATATATAAATATATATATATATATATATATTTATATATATAAATATATATATATTTATATATATATTTATATATATATATATATGTATGTATATAGATAGATATAAATATATATATATTGCATGTAATTTTTTTTTAAGATTTCATTTTAAGTATTTAAAAATGACCACCTACAAAGAAAGATATCATTGTAGAGTCTTAATACAGCTTTTTAAAATTGAGTATAGTAAAGAAACTGTTAACTGGCACCACACTCCGATGCGTTCTGCATCTCGCCACGGTCATAGAAGTCGATTTGAGAAAGAGATAGTTTGATCCAATAATAACAGAAGTAACTTCTTCACAAATTGAGTTATCGACAGCTGGAATTGCCTACCAGGTGAGATGGTAAATGCTGAAAGCCTAAATGCTTTTAAGAATCAGTTGTTAAAATTATTATTCGCAATTATGAGTATCAAAGGTGCAGACACAGTTACAAGCAAATGAATGCAAGGTATGTTTGAGTTAAAAATATTATATAAATAAATTTTTTAATAAATGTATGAAGCTATTTCTATTCATATTTGAATTAAACAGTGCAGCATATCACAGTTATTTGCACATAAGAGAAGCAAGTCCTATTTTTAAAGTGCAAAAAGTTGCTGAATGTAAGTTTATCAAAGAATGTCATCTGGTTTTATTAAACATTTTTTGTAAATAAATATTTTTTATCAAGTTTGAAAGTATTTCCAACGTTAATAAATAATATATGAAGTTTTTTTTCATCAAGTTTAAAAATCTACCCAAGAAGCATCACTTGAATTTATTGTTATGAGGAACTTTCATCAGGTTTTTTTTTTTTTGAATTTTATTACATAATCAAATTATAACAAGGTTAAAAAAATTGTTAAATAAACTAAAAGTAAAGTATAGAATTTACCATGAGTATAAATGTGTGTTAAAGTAACACCCTTTATATGTGCTAGTTGGAATCCATGAAAGATTTCTATAGTATTTCTGTTTTTAGAAACACTGGTGTCACATACAACGAAGTTCGATTCGGTCGATAAGTTGAAGATCATTTGAAGAGAGCTCTTGACAGAACAGTATAACAATTATTTTATTACGTTTTTGTAGGCTTATTTATAAATGTATGCTTTTTTTTGTGTGCTTATATTATAAATAAACAGAAAATTAAACTTTTAGAAATTTATTAAATTATCGGGATCAAGGCTGTTGCTCCTAAATTTTCGTTTGTAAAAGATTTTTTTTCTGCATAACATAAGTTATTTACTGAAATAACTTATACTTAAATAAATCCATTTAGGATAATTCTTGAAAAGATTAAAACGTTTCATTTACACAATAAAAACCCATCAAAAAAACGTTTTTGTGAGACCCTTAGAAAACGTTCTAAAAACGTTTTTAGGAAAACGTCCGGCCACCGTTTCATATGAACGTTCAAAAAACCATTAAAAAACGTTTTCGTGAGACCCTTAGAAAACGTTCAAAAAACGTTTTTAGGAAAACGTCCGGTCACCGTTTCATATGAACGTTCAAAAAACCATTAAAAAACGTTTCACGGGACCTTTAAAAAACGTTTGCAAAACGTTCTTGTGCCCACTGGGATACTTGCCATTTTTGCAGCTACGATTAAACTCGAAATATATCAGTGCTAATATTGATAGCTTCTGGGAAAAGGAAAAAAAATCAATGCTGGCTTGCATGAACAAAAAATTAATTAAGAAACTAACAAAAAATGTATTTATAAAAACTACTTCAAATTCAAGAGATAAAATAATATTTTATTGTTTGTGGAACTTCTTAAAATCTTCCACACAAAGGACTGGTTTCTCTTTACAGACTGGACAGAAAAAACGCGTTTCTGGACGTTTTTCTTTAAAAAAAAACAACTCATTTTTAAGCTTTTTGATGATAACTGGGCACTAGAGTTTGAGTTTTTAGTAATATGTGATAAAATCAAATTGTCATTTTTGGCAAGATTTCTGAAAATTGCCGTGGCAGTCGACATGTTAAAAAATCCTAGTTTTCTGGACTTGTCCTAAAGCTCATTTTTTTTATGGAAGTTTTTTTCTCCTTCTGGTTTTATCAACTTAATATTGAATTTCTTTTGAAAAATTATTTTAGGTGTAAGGTATGGTAAATTTTATTTAATATTTTGTTAATATAAACTATTAGCTTAAAGTAAAACCAGAAATTTAAATAAGTTAATTTTTATTCGTTTATTGTTGCGCGATTTTAGGCAAAACTGACTTTTGTGGGGCGCTTATAGCTGAACTTTGTTTTTGAACCAAATTTTCATGCAAAATTCTCAGCTAAATACTCCATGAAAAAGTATGGTAGCGATACACAATAGTTATATAAAAAACAAGTCTAACCTTTCTTTTTTTCAAAAGTTGTCAAGGTTTACATATGTTTCTAAAAAGAACCACCTCAAAAAACCGTTTGCCTAGGGCTACCTGAAAAAAATGGTATACTTGGTATAACACTAATTAAACTAATTGCTTATCATTATTTTTCGTTGAAATTTGGCATGTGCGTAGAAAATGCATGAAACAATTTAATTTAACAATAAAAAAAGCGGACTCTACATTTCTTCGACCACAAATTCAAGAGAGAATATCAATCTAATATTCAGGAGCAAAATATCCCATAAAAAAGTTTAGTAACTATACATAAAAATTTTAAAAAAATAAAGATTAGTTTTTCTTCTTTCCAAAAAGTATCTATGTGTATATATGTTTCTAAAAAGATACTCCACAAAACTAAGTCTGCCTCACGCTGCCTAAAAAAGAGTTAAAAAAACGAGAACCAAAATTTTAGCATAAAATTCGGTTCCGTAAATCGTGATTTCCGCGTACCTATATATAAGTATTTATCACTGATCTATACAATGATATATTAAAAATAACTAGATGTCTAACTTCCGCGTATTTTTTGAAGCAAAAATCGGCCATTATGGGGGGCAAATTTAACAAATCATAAGCTTCGTATTTGTTTTGTTTTGATAAATAGCGTAAAGATTTTGCCCCCCATAATGGCCGATTTTTGCTTCACTTTTTCTTATGCCGATTTACGGCAGTTAGACATCTACAGTATTGTGAAAAAGTTAAGAACCACAAAAAAAACAAATCGTAATTTATTTTTATTTTTAAATTTCTTTTTAACCGAATATATTTTTCTGGTAAAAAAAAAAAATAATAATAAATTTTAGAAAATAGACAAACAAAATAAAAAATAATAATAGTGATAAAAACTTTTGAACAAATATAAAAAATGTATTTAAAGTTTTATAGGTAATTTTTATTTTAAAAAAATTGTGAAAAAGTTAAGAACCACAGAACAAGAAACGATAATTTTTACCTAATACCGCGTAATTCTACCATGAATTTTTAAGCACTCATTTATACGATTTGGCATTGAGTCTATTAAATTCTCTAAAATATGTTTGGGAACATTTCCAAGTATTGCTGGTAAAATATTGCGCAACTCCTCAAGGCTCCTTGGTGCTTTCTTGGCAATCTCTTTATCAAGCCAACTCCAAAGATTTTCAATGCAATTTAGATCTGGGCTATTTGGTGGCCAAGTTAGACGCTCTATATTTTTACTTTCGAACCATTCAGAGACAATTTTAGCCCTGTGACATGGTGCATTGTCTTGCTGAAAAATGAACGGAACGCTTTGCTCAAGTGCATCAATTGACGGTAACAAGTTGTTATTTAAAATATCGACATAATAACTAGAGTTGAGTTGACCATCAAATAATTTAAACATACCGAGACCATAATATGTCATGCAGCACCATATTCCAACCGACCCGCTATCTTGTTTTGTTCTTTGAACGATACAATCGTGATTATATTTTTCTGAAGGCTGCCTGCGAATCATAATTCGGTTTTTTCGGTTATCAACCTCGATATTCATCTCATCACTGAACATTACTGTCCTCCATTTTTGTTTAGTCCATTCTTTGACGCTTTGGCAAAATTTTTTTCGCTTTTTTATATGTAGTTTGGTAAGTCGCGGTTTTAGAACAGCTTTTTTCCATAACATATTGTTAGCTAATAGTTTCCTACGCACAAGTGATGCCGATGCTTGACTTCCATTTGAAAGCTTCCATTCCCTTCTTAATTAATGCGACGGCATGGTTCGATTTTTCTTTGCCAACCTGATTAAAAGGCGATCATCATTGGGTGTCGTCAAACGCGGTCTTCCAGAACGATGGCGATCAACGTAAGATTTCGTCTCTTTGAATCTTTTGATGATTTTTAGCACCGAACTATGTGATCGCTTTACTATTCTTCCAATTTCGCGAGCGGATTTACCTTCCTGGTGAAAATGCACCACTTTTACACGATCTTCATAGGTAATAGCTTTTCTGCTCATTTTTTCAAAAGGAAAGAATATTTTTTTGTTTGAAATTAAATACTTTTTTTAAAAGTATTTAAAAAAATTAATTTTTTTCAAATGTTTTTATTGGTTCTTTGGTAATAACTCAGGTCATTAATAGAATATTTAAAAAAAAAAGGGAAAAATAAATTTAAAAAGACGTTTCCGCCGCATTTCGCACCAAAAATTCTTTGTGGTTCTTAACTTTTTCACAAAAAAAATATAAAAAAAAATTAACACATAATATTTACTCCTTATTTTTTATAGGTTCTATTAACTTATTTTCAAAAAAAAAAATTTTTTCTTTTTTCTCATGCTATATTTAATATGTTTGAAAAAAAAAGACTATTTTATTATCTATAGAATAAGAATTAATTAGATTTATTTGAAAAAAATATTTTTTTTTATTTAGTGGTTCTTAACTTTTTCACAATACTGTAGTTATTCTTAATATATCATTGGATCTATATTATAACTGGATAGCGCATCTCTAATATCGAAATTGAAGCCGAAAAAATATTTTGGCGGCCATATTGTGAGGACCCACGATTTGTTATGATGCGCTTGAAATTTTAAGAAAAGAAACCAAAAGAAAGAAGAAAAAAAGAAAAGGATTGAAAGTACCTAGAAATTAGAAGCAAAAAAGGCAATATCAACAAATTAGTAAAAATCTGTTGTAAAATGTCTAACGAATGATCGTATTCTTTAGATAATTTATCTAGATTCTTATGTTGATATTTAAAAATTATGATTATAAGTACAAGTTGAAAATATAATGCTCCTAAAAGTAGGTAAATAATCTTTTCAATTATTACGTTACTATTTACAATATAAAATAGTTTTGTGTTTGTAAAAGCTGTAGTTATTGATGATTTTTAGAACCAAGTGCATCACAAAATAACATACAAAATATTTGCTTTTTTGCCATTTTAACAACAAAACCAGATATATAAGAAACAGCTGCTTTTTTATACTCAGTTAGCAATGAAATATTAGCAATAAAAGAATAATCATGATCAGTAGTCTTAGATGTTCTTTCAGATAAGTCGTATTTTCTGATTATGTTTACTGTTGTAATATCCAAACTGCTGTTATTTATCATAACTGAATTATCTAAAACATTTAAAATATTTTCTGCTTGTAATTTTTCACAATTCCCTGATCCTCCTTCAATATGGCTCCAAAGTAAAAGTCGTTTATATGCTGTTTCTATGATCTGTTAATTTTTTTTCTGGAGTTAAACTGCAATTAAATATTTTTTTTGGGGAGCCAACTTTCATGCAGATAGGCATAACACTAGTTTCAAAATCACTTTTTACAGAATTTTCAAAAGTTGATCTATTAACAGGAACTTTTCTCTCTTTCATTTTCTAATATTGAAAGAAAAAAAATATATATATGTATATATAATATATAACAAATTAAAAAGAAAGTATATATATATATATATATATATATATATATATATATATATATATATATATATATATATATATATATATATATACTTGTATAATTTTCAAATTTTATATCAAACTAGAAGGAACCTCTAAGTTGTGTTTACTCACAGAGCTTAGCTAATAGTTCATGCAGCATTTATAAAATAAAAGCATACAATAGCAAAATGGTTATTATATGTTTTAGCTGCTTACCATACAGTTGTGTTATAAACCTTCTAGCACACTGCATAGGGTAACTAAGAACTAAAAGGTACATATCGAAGAAACCTGTACAATACATTAAAACAATTGATTATATACCTTTTTTAAGTAGTCTGGAAATTTTTTAAATCTTTTAGGAAAAGAATTTTCTTTTAATCTAACAGTTTGTCCAGTTCTGTCAATATATTTTTCTAAAAAATGATCAGAACATATCAAACTGCTACTACTTGGACTCCATTCTTGACGGTGTATTTTGATGGTCCATTCTTTTCTTTTTTCAGTGTTTGAAGGAAATCTGAATAAAATTAGTAGGAAAAATAACATTTGATATTTTATTAAGTTTGTTATACTTTTTGCACAACTGATATTATTTAAATCCATTTCTTCACATTGCAAGCAAACTTACAGAGGTCAATAAATTTTAAAATATTTTTATTTTTAAAAGTAATTAAGAAAGTCACCTATGAAATGTTCTTGGAAACTTTCGTTTTAAAGATGATTCATCATCAGAGATTCCATCGCTATCACTTCTTTTACTGTCGCTATGTTTTCTTTTATTGCAACCAAATGCAACACACTGTGTCCCTCGCTTTTTGGAATTTTCTCCAGACATTTATATAATGAATATTGTAATTATTCTACTAAAAAAAAATAATCATTATTTGAAAAAAAAATAATAATAACTTTCCTTACATTCAATCTATGTTAAATATAAAAAAATATAAAGTTAAACCATCAAAATAAAGAAATAGCTTGTTCACCTTTCAATATTTTAACTAAATAATTTTTCTCCGTGGGTCCTCCCAATAAGGCGCTGGTGAAAATATTTTGGCTTTAAAAATTACGCTATTTTCTTCGGAGATGCGCTATCCAGTTATTATATAGATCAGTGGTATTTATATTAAATTCTATTAGGTAGTTCTAATAGCATTGATGATGTAAATGAATTTATTGGCACAGGTATATATTTGTATAAATTTCATGCACTTATTATTCAAATCTTTTTACTGTGCTAAACAAAAGATATTTTTAGTTCTTTTTCAAGCATTTTGTCTTGTTCAAGTGTCAAAAATAATAAATAATATAAAAGCAAAATGCTTTTATTAACTTAGTATTAAAAATTTTAGAATGTAGTATGTTTACCAATGAAAATTTAAAAGAAGTTGTGTCGTACTGAATACTTATGTCAATATATGCTTGTCAAGATAGTGCTTTTTTGCTGTTTATAGCAGATACAAATATACTCTTACACATCTTACATATGATTGTCTATCAATTTAAAGCATGTGTATTAAGTTATGCTGAATTTATTTGATTATATGTTTAATGTTATGTAAACACACTTATCTATGTTACACTGTATACCTAGCTAATTTGAGATATGACCTAATGTATGAAAATATTTCAATTATAATTTTTGGTTTGTTTTTTATTTGAGTTTGGTTTATGTTTTAGCTATACATTTACAGACATATAATATGTATGAATCAGGTGGAAAAAACAAAAGTATGTATTATTTGTATGTGTTTTGATTACTTAACTGAACAGTTTTTTATTTAATTAGTTGTCACTTTTTATAATTTAAGGAACTTAACTAGAATAGTAAACAAATGATTATGTATTGTTGCGTTTAAATAATAGTTTCATTGTTCAGTTTGAAATGTTTTTTAAAGGATGTTTTCAGATTAAAGGCTAAAGTCATTCTAAGCTCACATATTTCTAAAAGTTCAGATATGTTTCTACAAGGTTAAATGAAAATAAAAAAAGAAATAATTATTAAATTTCAAAAAATTTTCTTGTTAATTCAGAAAGTTTGTGTGACTCACCAGAATTAGATAATGGGTCTGGTAAGCTGAAAAGGTAGTTTACCAATATTATACTAATGCCTGCGTGCCAAACATACTGCTGCCTGAGTAATCTTTTACAGAATGCTTTACATATCTAGAGACTCATACATGATTAAAATCTGTGAATAGTTTTTCTGTGAATGATTTATAATAATTCATTATATTCCAGATAGGAAAAGGTATTATATGTTTCTATGTTTTCTAGTACTCTCCTATATTTATTTTATTTCTTTTCCTCGCTACTGTTTATCATTTATAAATTTAAAAGATCAAAGGTTTTAAAAACTTAGGGATTATGAAATTAAAATAATAGGTATTGAAAAGAATTGCTAATGTTATTACTCTCCTTCAATATTTGCAAAAAAGCCATGATAAAAATCGTGATAAATCATTGTCATTTGCCATGACATTGATTTCAGTGTTCTGAATTTAGAAGAGGTTTGTATTGATTCAAGTAATGTGAGTTTTAAAAATATTGTGCTGTGTATGTTGTTTTTTTAGTTACATTTATTATTTATATTTTTAGTTTATTATAATTTTTGTGATTTTGTTTTGTTCTTAGAAATTTTGTGAAGATGTTAATGTAAAAAAGGTTTGTTTTGTTTTGCTGTGTTCAGAATTATTGAAAGCTGCCAAATATAATGGTATAACTGATGATCCTCTGGAGTGTTCAGGATATTAATTAGGAAGAAGCAAATAAAATATTATTTGATATTTTATTTGATCAACAATAATTAAACATGAACCTTTTTTTTTTTAAGATTTATTTTCTTTCTTATAAATATTATGGTAACACATTTACATGTCTTATAAATCATCATAAGATATCTAAGTATCTAAGCTTGGTATCTGGGTTCAAATCCTGGGATTTTATTTGCTAACACTCAATTACCAACAGCACAGATATTTATTTTATTTATTGCCTAGTTGTTTGTTGTAGGTAATACAAGTATTATGCAAAAATACTAAATTCAGCGTTAAATAATTTTTTTTTTCGAATCTCTTCTGTGATTAAAATTATTATTAGATTTAGAAGAGTTTTATTCCTTTTAGATGATGCTGTTGAAGTTTGGTAAAGTAACGGTCGAGAAAATATTTCAAAGCTTTGGCCACCACTTGTTCTGGATGTACCTTAAGTTTACCATATTAGATGGCTATGTAAATTTCTATGGTACTTTAAAAAATGGAAATGACACTACCACTCTTTTTCTTTTTTTGAATAGTTGAAATGTTCATAGGATTTATGGTGCCAAATTGTTATCAAAACAATAAAGTAAACAATAAGTTAATTTAAATATGGAAGTCATACAAAGTACACTTTTTACTAAAACTTAAACAATTAACTCTAAGTTCAACTTTTATACAAATGTTTTTATCAAAAAAAACCTTTTGATCAGATTAGTTTACCGCAATACTGAAGTAAAATACTAACACACTTATTGTGAGGGCGGCGTTTTTTAATGGTTTAAGTTATTTAATTTAATGTTTGTTAAGTGTTAATGAAGGTAAGGGGAAGTTTGGGTTTAGAGTTGTGTGGTTGCAAAGGTATATGGAGGTCGGGATCGAGGGTAGTGGTGTGGGGAGTACTTGGTTAGGAAAGGGCGAGGTTTGGGGATAATTTGGTTAGGAATGGGCAAGGTTTAATCTAAAAGGACTAAACTAATATTCGCCGTCCTCAGTATATTCTATAATATAATATAACTAAACAAATATTCTATTGGTGGGTAATGGTTAGCACTCTTATATTCATAACTTTTGTATAATAAAAATAATATTCTCTTACGCTTCTTGGAGTGCTTAAAACTGTTTATATCAATTACTCCTCTTTTTTATATCTTCTCTTTATTACAAATATCTCTTCTTTATTTGAATCTTCTGATTATTCTCTTTTAACCAATATTTAAATCTTCATTTCTTTTATTCAACTGCTTATAAAACTGGTTGTTCACCAAAGTACTTTTCTTATAACAAAATTCTCTCTTGTTAAAATTCCTCTTAAAACTTTCTTAAAACTTTCTCTTTAAAACTTGGTCTTCTTTTCTTCTTCTCTCCTTCCAAAGAGACGACCGTACTCATCAGTCCTTCTAATCTCTATCTTGATCCCTCTCTATTCCGTCTCTATTCCGTCTCTCCTTTATTTTTTCGAGTTTTTATAGTTTTTGATTGTTTTTCGGTTGCGATACCTATTCATCTTTTATTTATGCGGCAGGTCTTCGCCTTTACGTCTTTTCCCAGTTGTATTTAACTTTTCTTACCCTTTATCGTTTAAGCGTCTTCGTGTTAACGTCTTTTCCGAATTTTATTTAACTTTTCTTCTTACGCTTTATCGTTTATGCGTCTTCGTGATTACGTTTTTTCCCAGTTGTGTTTAACTTTTTTTCTATTGCTTTATCACTTATGTGAAGAGTTGATGAATCATCTAGTGTACATTTTTTTATCGATCGTCATTTTTTTTTAGTTCTTCCTCCTCACATTACACAATATAATATCCAATTTAAAAACAAATGCTGCATTTCGGAGACAAATTCAAATGTTGGAACTGTTAAAAACAAGTTCAAAAGTAGAACTCAAGTGAGAATGGCTTGAAGGAAAAGTAGACCTTAACTAAAATGAAGCTGGAATTTTTTAACTGGATGTTCTGGTCGCTTTCTTAGCTACTCCTCTTCTTTTTTTAATTTCCACCTTGATCCACATTTTTGTTCAACTCTCTTTTGCACGTACCATTTGTTGGTTATAAATGTATGATCGCCTATATTTGTTCACTCGAAAAGCACAAATTAGATTTAACCTTTCGACTTTATTACTTGTTTTGTTGCATTTTAAGAACTGCAGCCTTTCTGTGAGCGTTATTTTTCAGCCTCTTAGTATAAACATATCTTTTGAAGTTGAAATGCGTCTTTATCTTTGTATGAGTTTTATACCTACCCAGAAAAGTGAAATCTTAGTATTATTAAAAAAATTAAAACTAATAAGCCTGAGTTCTGAGTAACCTTTTTTAAGAATCTTATATAAGTTCGGTTATGGTTTAGAATTCGAACTTAATTAATAGGGTTCATTCAGAGTTTGTACAAGTTGAAGGTTAGGTGTAAAGTATTTTTAACGTAAAGGATTAATCAATCATATGGGTGGTAGGGGGTTTTATTAGTAAAATATTTATTTAAATAATATTCTGTAATCTATATTTTGTTTTTTTTTCCACAAAAAACGGCCTGTTCGGTATTAAAACCCTCAAAAGTTCGGCATTGGAACACTAAACATTTAAAAATGAAATTCTGATAAAATTTCATTCATTACAGATACAAAGAATCTGTTTTTTAAGACATTCACTTAGGTCCTATTCGAAAGGCATTTTTTGTTGAGTTCGGTAAAGCAATTCAATTTTTTAAAACAGCTGCTATATTTGAAGTTCAAATATTTTTTTAAAAATTAACATATCCAAGAAGAAAATAAATATACAAGTAAAAATCACCAAAACAATTCTTTATTGCTTGAAATAAAAACGGCTTCGTTCCAAAATCATGTGTGCCGATGTTCGGGTTGCAATACCGAGTAGAGATCCATGTTAGCATTATAAACAATTAACGCATGGTGTCTTCACCTTTTAACCCAAGAACATTTTTCTATAGGTCTTCAACTATAGCTCTTCAATTATAGCTCCTCAACTAGAGAAAAATGCAAAACCAGGGTTCGTTATAATGTGACAGACGGTTTTGATATTTAATTATATGGAAGTTATAAATATTAACTATAGAAATTATAATATTATTTAAAGAAGTTAAAAACGTAAACATGTCTGTAAGTAAGGATTTTAATTCGTTTTTAAGTTCTGATAAATTCATTTTTTCACTCAGACTATATACAGGTGTAAAGGGTTCTTTTATTGATGTAAATATGGCAATTGTTAAATATTTTTTTGTTTTTTTCAAGTCTTCTAAAAACGTTTTCTTTCTTTTTCAAAAATATTTGTGTGCTTACTGCCCTATTTTAAAAAAGAGTTCGACAGAGATCACTTAAATGTCAATATAAGATTTACTAAAAAGCTAGTTACCACCAAGTGCCATTTTTTTTTTTTTTATAAAAAAGAGAGCTATGTAATGTTTGGCGAGCTGAAGATCAAAAAAAAGATCAAAGACGTTGGAGAGATTTAATTATGGAAAACTTATGCGTGTAAAAGATGTAAATTAAAAGATGCCAATTAAAAAAGATGATGCTGCTATAAAAGTTTTTACTTATATACTTACCGCAAAATGGGAAAATTTTTAAATTATTTAAAACATTTTTAAACATCATCCAACAATTATCTATTAAGTTCGAATAACTTAATAGATAATTGTTGGATGATGTTTTTTCGTATACTAAGTTAGATTGCAATAAAGAAATGGAACAAAATGAAGGAACAGTTGGGTAATCTGGCTCCGAAATAAGCTCACCTTCGAAGCCATTTTTTGCAAAATGTTCGAGAGCGAGACATTTCAAAGTTACTACACTTGTTAATGCTAATAACAGTAAAAAACTTTGTTAAGCAATGCAAGTTAGTTTATACAAAACAGGAAAATAAGATGCTGCTAAAACGTTGGGCGAGTTAGATTTTGCTCTTTTAAAACCTAATAAAACAACAATTACTTTTTTTTAAATCCACCTTCTGATCTAATTCCATATACGTTGGACGAAGCTTTGGTTTTATGTGTGGATGGAGGATTTAGGCCATATCATACTCTTATGCAGTCTGGTGCTAAGTCACATCGTGCTAATATATATCCATCGTACCATTTTATAACAGCTGCAAAGAAAAAATGTTATCCAAGCGACCCTATTTTGGTATCAGAAATTTTTGTAGATATAGTTTTACAAACTTTAATTAATCATACAGTTTCAAAGTTGTTGGAAAGTCAAATGGAAGTGCTGCATCAAAACAAACCTCAAGAGGTAGTTATGACATATAAGTGGAAATGCGCTGGTAGCAGTGGTCATTCCACATGTAAGTTTAAAGTGGTCATTTCACGTGTAAATTCAAAGGAGGTGATCCTAATAATGTAAAATTACAGATGGGCTCACTTGTCAATAATCCGAAGCTAGAAGTGGACCAACAACCAATGGAAATAAACTAAAAGATATTGTGAGAGCGGCGTTTTTAATTAATAAATAATTTAATGTTGTTTATGGTTAATATTTGTTTGTATGATGATAAGGTAAGGGATTAGGAAGTTTGGGCTCTAGGTTTTGTTGGGATCGAGGTTGATGGTGTGGGGAGTACTTGGTTGGAAAGGGGCGAGGTGTGGGGATATTTTGGTTAGGAATGGGCAAGGTTTAGTCGTCAAAGGATTAAGATTTTGTTTACCGTCCTCAGTATATTCTATTACACAATATAATTCAATAATCGTTCTATTAGTGTGTAATGGTTAGCACTTTTTTATTCATTACGCTTATATGAATATAAATAGTGCATTTCAAGGAGCAAATGTTGTCAGGAGCTCCTTCTGGATCTCTCGGCCTCGCATGTAAAACAGGCTGGATGAACGGTGAACTTTTTTTTAGATGTTATGAATCACTTTATCAAGTTCTCGTCTAGTACGAAAGAAAATCCATTATTATTAATTTATGACAATTTTGAAGCGCACTTATCTATAGCAGTGTTAAATTTAGCAAAGGAGCATGGAGTGACCATTTTGACATTACCGCCTCATTCCACGCACAAGTTACAACCACATGATGTGGGAGTTATGAGGCCATTTAAAACTGCATATAATGCAGCAATTGATTTATGGATGGTCCACAATCCTGGAAAGACATTTACAATTTACCAAGTGGCTGCATCTGTAGGGCTTGTTTTTCTGAAAGCCATAACACTTGTTTTTCTGAAAGCCATAACACGAGTTTACAGATATCGATTTTATGTGCAGCTCTGTGACAAACAGAGCTTTTGATGTCAACAATACTTGCATAAAAAATCACGTAAGCATTACTTCTGATAACTTTTTTAACCCTCATGTTTCATCAAATGCAGACCCCACTACCTCTACTACTATAGATATAATAGTAATGCCATCTCCGCTAACTAAAGATACAAACAAACTAGTTACCAATGATAGAATGGTTGATCTGTCTACATCATCAGATTCTTTTATCAGCCCTAAACAATTCAGAGGTTTTCCTAAATCTGGAGAAAAAAACAGTAAAAGAAAGGAAAGGAAGAAGGGTCGCTCTATGATTGCCACAGACACTCCTGAGAGAGATCGGATCGAGAAAAGGCTCTGCAATAAAAAGTTAGTCAAACTTACAAAAGAATTAAAAGCTAATTTACAGAATATTAACAAAAAATTACTCAAAAAAAGACGATTCTGTATTGGAACATTTGACAATCACAAATGAGAAAGGTTTAAGAAAGGTTTAATAATCCTAGAAGATGATTTGAGTGCTTGTGATATATATCCTAAAGAAGATGACTTTGTATTGGTTAAATTTTGAGCAGCAAAAAAAAATTGTTTTATGTTGGAAAGGTATTATGTATAAACTCTGTAAAAGAAGAAGTTACAATTAGTTTTCTTCGGAAAAAAGTCATATTTTTAAGATGCCTAATTCAACAGATATTGTGACTATCCCTAGAACGGATGTTAAATTATTGCTACTCGGCCAACTTTTTCTGGAACAAAAAAAAGGCAGCATTGCCATTACAAACTTGAGGCTGTGTTTGACTATATCAGTATTTGCTAAATATTGTTTTTATTGCCAATATACTATATGCTAATATACTACTTTCATTGCATATAGACACTTTTATTATATCTTAATATTTGGAAATAATCATTTGTCATGGCAGAATTTATTGCTATTTATATTACATTATTACTTAATTATGTTATGTTTAATTATAAAGCATTTGTTACTGACTTAATTTTCAATAAATTAGTTAAAGAAAATATCTAATTTTAGTTTTCTATAAATCAAAGATAATGGCTCACTCCTACCATTTGCTTGGTTCACTCCTACCCATTCATGGGTAGGAGTGAACCAGTAGCAACACCTTCGTTATTGTTCAATTTATTAAAAATCTGAAGATACTTTGATATATTTCATGTATTACTATTAGAAACCTAATACATTAGGCTACCTTAGGCTCCTTATCCTATACTTTTTCCACTTTTGGTTTTCTTGATATAATCGATTTAAAAAAAAGTGGCTCACTCCTACCCATCCTCCCCTACACTGTCCGGAATGATAATAACCAATGAGATTTTAAAAATGTTTTGAAAACCAATAATCGTATAAGAAAATTATTCCTTTTTAAAGCAAATTTATCACCGTAACAAATAATATAAAAGTTAGATTTGAAAAAGTTGTTTGTAAAGAAAGAAAATGTATTTGCAAAAGGAAGTGAGAAAAATCATATTAGCTAATAGGCTGAAAAGTTGTTATGTTTAATATTGTTCAGAGGAAAACTGTCAACCGTATCATCAAATCGTTAAGGTCGTGGATTAGAAAGAAAGTTGATACACCAAGAAAGAGCTCAGCCAACTTTAAAACTTGATCACGAAGTACTTTGGGAGATCGATGCTTATCCAAATCCGTTCCGGATATCGAAAAAAAACTGGTGTTCACAAATTAACAATCTAATAAATGAGACTTAGCTTCAAGACATGCAGGAAGAAATCAAAAGTACATTATAATGGATGATGAAATCTACTACAAATTCAACAGTTCGATGTTACTAGGCCAGCTATTTCATACAATCTCAAAAGGAATAAAACCTGCTTTTTTCTTTAAAGTAGTTAAAACTATAAAATTTGGCAAGAAATATAGGCAAGATAACGAAACTTGGTTTAGCGAGCCATCTGTTTGGGTGGTTTCAATACACAGCCATAGTATCAATAAAATGGTGTCAACTTTATCCCAAGAAACATGAATCTACCAAACTTGCCACAACTTCGTCTAAGTGAAAACTTTTGAGCAAGCATGAAACGTGAGCTTCGCAATTGGGCAAAACTGTGGCAGACATGAACCGACTCCAACAAATTCGGTGCGTGGTATCACGAAATATACGAAAAGTCTCGTTCAAATGCTCATCCGAAATGCTCGCATTAAATTCAGAAAATATTGTGATCAGCTTAAAGATTATGTTTTCTTAAAATTTCTCTGTATTTGGAAATAAACATGCTTTAAAACAATAAACAAAATAGTTAAAAGTGATTAACTGGTTTTTAAAGTATTTCAAATATCCTTTTGATCATTATCATTTCTGACAATCTCTAAAACATCATCATTTTTAGTAAATTGTCAATCTGGGAAGTTTAAATAAAAGATACTTCTAAAGATGAAATATTTTCTTTTCTGAACTCTTTTGAACTTTATATTGTAATCATAAAGTTTCGTTTTTGCTCTCCCCCCTTCTCAAACATTTTCTGAACACAATTTCTGAAAAAATTTATATAATAAGCCTCTACTTAAAGTTATAAACCTCACCGTTTTGTTCTGTGTTTAAAAGTTATTATACAGAAAAGTTTTCGTGTGCGCTTGTCATTTAGAGAAATTATGAATAGCAAATTAAAATGTTATGTGTTATAAAAAACGGTTATTGTTAACATAATAAACTTCTTTTAAATTTTATTGAGTTTTTAAGAGATTATTCATCAAATATACCGTTACACTTACAATCATTAGAAATAGATAACAGTTTGGATTTTTGGTCCTCAGAAATGCATAAAAATAGAAAAAAGTTTCAGCATTATCATTTAAAAAATTTATTTTCTTTAAAAAGAAATGTTTTTTAGAAACCCAAATAATCAATTTTATAAAGATGGTGATACAAGAGCATCAGATTCACGATTTCGTTTTTTAAAAGTAAAAAGTCATTTCTTTGAAAATCCTTATGTGCATACTGATTCTGTATTTAAAATTGTAAACTCTAACATGTAAAAAAATAACTAGATATGCTCTTTTTTTGAAAGACTGCTATGTGTTTCTGACGCTGACATTTTGCAGACATTGAACCAACTTGTTTGAAATATATATTATAAAAAACCAACTTGTTTGAAATATATTCTTAATATATATATATATATATATATATATATATATATATATATATATATATATATATATATATATATATATATATATATATATATATATTAAGTATCCATTATCACGTGGAATCCATATTTCGTATATAAATTTAAAAATAGACTTTAGATTTTTTACTTATAATGAGATTTAAGAATGATGTATAGAAAACAAAATATTATAGTAATAGAATATTGTTTATGTTTGTGAATATACTTGTTCTTTTATATTTACATGTTTCTGGCCACTTTGTACTGCAAATGTTATAGATACGCATGTTCTATAATAGACTTAAATGAAAATTTCATGCTAACATTTTGAGGCTGTAAACTTAACAGCGATAACAGCCGCACAAATATTTGGCATTAAGTCAATTAATTGATTAATACAAACTGCTGAACTTCTATATCATTCTTCCTTCAGGACTTGAATAACCTAGTGTTTCCCATAAGTTTACCATAAGGTTTAAACTCTTAGATTTGAAGCAGAAAACCAGTGTTTCAACAACTTAGATCTGTGCTTGGATTCATTTTGCTAAAAGCCAACAATCAGCTTGAAACTTCAAATGCACACCAAGGTGGAGTGCATTTGAAGTTTCTTATAGTAGATACTTTATATAAAAAAAACTTCTTTTTATAATTTGTCCTGAAGTATTATGGTAATACACTTTTTCTAATTTCACCAAAGAATCCTCTAAGATTATTTGTTTTATCATCTAGGTAATGCAATAAGTGCCGTAGAGGCAACTTATCTGTATGCAAAATACATACAAGGCCTTGTAGTGTGTAAGTTGTAAACGTTTCAAATTACCTTATAACACCCTTTTTAAACCCTGTATTTATGCGAGTATTATTGCACCCTACGGTCTTCAATTCATTCACACTGTAATTCGTATTAGAACCCTTTAGGAATGCTTTGATACACATGTTAATATTTATAGCACTTCCAGGCTTTTGTGCTACTTGACGCAGATGTTTTGAATATGGCTCGGAAACTAAGATAGTTGTTTTTCTGCAACACTTTTTTTGTTACATATAAGACTTTTTTTCACTCCCTGAATTGTCTTATCCTTCCTCCTATAAAAAGGATCGGAGCAAAGATAAGACAATTCAATTATCTAAAAAGATAGGAGCAAGAATAAGACAATTCAGCGAGTGAAAAAAGGCCTCATATATTACAAAAAATCTTTTCCCAAATGTTTCCTCAATTCCATTATTTTTTCTTCCGTTGTCTTCTTATTTTGCTTCTATCACGTCTGGGATTATCATACTTGATCCATTTTTCATCTCCAGTGACTATCCAATGCAAAACATTTTTCCTTTTTTGCCGTTCAAGCAACTGTCCACACATTAAGTGTCGCCGTTCAATGTCTCTTGGCTTTAACTCATAGAGCACCCAATGACCTTGTTATTGGATCATTCCTAAAGCTTTTAAACGTTTCAAAACTTTTGTATCATCAACTTGTAACAACTTTCCGAGTTCATTTAGTGTCTGACAAGGATCTTCATCAAGCAACTCCTCCAACTTCTTATCTTCAAACTTTTTTGGTGCCCCAGAGCGTTCTTTATCGTCTACATCAAAATCATTGGCTTTGAGGCGTCGAAACCAGTTTCTGCACGTCTTTTCCGATAGAGAATGCTCACCATATGTCTTGACAGGTATTCATTGCGTCTCTACTGCAGTTTTTTTTGAAAAAAATAATGCAACAAAATTCCACACAAAAACACTTTATCTGGCACTAAGCTAGACATGCTTGAGTTGAGTTGATTTTGTTGAAGCCTGTTCGGCTTCCCGATAATAAACTAGCGGGTTTATAATATCCCCGCAATGCATTGTGTGCAAGCCATGCTTTCTTTAGTTCTTGTTAATCTTATACTTGACTATGCTAGAGTACTTTGTTAAGACTTTGTACTAAACTTCTTGTATTATAAATATATATTATGTGCTTACAACTACTCAAGTTGTTTATCTAATGCGAACCATTGAGTAAGCTAAAATACTCAATATTTGGAGCCCACGGAGAGATAGAGATTGTCAAAGTTAAGTACTTATGAGCATTGTATTTGTTTTTTTGGGGGTTAACCTGCGTTTTGGGGTTGTCTGGGGCGCGTATTTTTGCTAGCATTAAAAAATTACATAGTGTGTGTGTGTCAGAATTAGCCATAATTTTTTTGAATGAACATTTGATGTTACTAGCAATCTTAGGGTTCGTAATAATGGCAGGTATTGCTGGAAAAAAACGTATTCGCACCATTACCATCACTGCTATAAAAAACATACTTGAAAAGGCTAATAATTGCATGACTAATTTCAGTCAAGGTAGTGACTCAGTAGAGGAACTATGCAGTTTCAAAGAAGTTTTGATTGAAAAATATAATAAGGTTAAAGCCATTGATGATGAATTAATAAATTTAATTGAAGATGATGAGGACTTACAAAATGAAGAAAATTTAGCCAATGAATTCTCCGTATTTTTTAAGAAAAATATCAAAATAATTGAAAGGTTTAATGATAATTATTGTAAGAATAACAACGAGTCACAATCTGGGAGTGTACAAAGTTCTACATCTACTTTTGGAAAGAATAATATTAGACTTCCACCTTTAAAATTATGTACCTTTGATGGAAAGCCTGAGGAATGGCAGACCTTTTATGAAAATTTTGAATGTGCCATTCATAATAATGAAGATCTTTCCCCAATACAGAAACTTAACTATTTACGTAATTTACTTGAAGGAAAAGCATTAAAAACAATTTCAGGCTTAGCTCTAACGAATGATAATTATAGCACCTCATTAGAACTGCTTAAAGAAAGGTTTAGTAATAAACAACTTTTAATATCATCGCACATGAAGTCATTCCTTGCTTTAGAGAGAGTGCAAAGTATAAACAATATTTCTTCGTTACGTCGAATACATGACAATCTTGAAGTTCAAATTAGAAGTTTAGAAAATTTAGGTATAGATTCCACTATGTATGGACCTTTATTAATTCCTATCATAATGCAAAAAATTCCAGAAGAGTTAAATTTAATTATTACTAGACAGTTTGATTCTTATGATAATTGGGATATAAGGGGTGTTTTAAAAGCTTTAAAGTGTGAACTACAAGCTAGGGAGAAAGCTCAGTCAGACAGAGAAGATAAAATTAATCATTCCACTGCAGAGGTGCTACATTCTAGTGCTCACTTTAAGCCACAATATGATTTAAAATGTGTTTTTTGTAGCAATAGTCACAGAAGTGAAAATTGTAAAACTGTGACTAATATAAGTTCTAGGAGAAATATTTTAAGAGAGAAGAGGCGTTGCTTTAATTGTTTAAAGCCAGGCCATATGTCTGGTAATTGTCGTTCTAAAATCAACTGTTTTGAATGCTCTGGGAAGCATCATGTGTCTATGTGTTTTAAAAGGTTTCCTTCTCATGTTGATGATGAAAAAGAGTCAATCAGTAAATTGACATCTGTTGCAAGCAATGAATTACTAAAATCTAAGAATGTTTTATTGCAAACAGCTATTGTTTCTGTGAAAAATAAGGAAAATACACAGAAATGTCGACTTCTTTTTGACAGTTGCTCTCAACTCAGTTATATTTCGCCATCATTACGTAAAAAGCTTTTTCTTCCCACAATTGGTAGGAAGCAAATAAGTATTAAAACCTTTGGTTATCAAACCCAAACACAAACTTTAGATATGGTTCAGTTTTCAATAGTAACCATAAACAATTCTTTAATACCTGTAACATGTTTCGTTAAGCCCATATGTGCTCCTCTTAGTCAATTTATAGAAGAAGCTGTCAATTCTTTTGAGCATCTTAAAGGTCTCACTTTAAGTGATAGTAATGTTGATTGTAGGTTCTTAGAAGTGGATGTATTAATTGGTGCTGATTATTACTGGTCATTTTTTAATGGAAAAGTAATTCGTGGCGATACAGGTCCTGTTGCTTTACAATCAGCAGTTGGTTATGTATTAAGTGGTTGTGTCAATACCACATCTGGAAAGAATTGCAGTCTTTTTTCCACACATACTTTAAAAGTCGAAGCTGAATTTATTAATGAAATTTCCAAGTTTAATAGTAATGTCAAAAAGATTTGGGAATTAGAGAATTCGGGAGTTGAAAATATTGTTGTCAAACACTTTAAGAATAATATTCATTTTGATAATAAAAAATGTCTGTATACAGTTAAATTTAAAGAGAATCATCCATTATTATAATCATCATTTAAAGAGAATCGTCCATTATTAGGTGATAACTATAGTTTATGTACAAAACGTTTGAACACAGTTCTTAAAAGGTTAAAGAATGATCCTGAGCTCTTAAATGAATATAATGAAATAATCGTAGACCAGTTAAAGTCTGGTGACATAGAAAAAATAAATAACTATAATTTGAATACTGGAGGTGTGCATTTCTTGCCACATCGCCCAGTCTGTCGTAAAGACAAAGTTGCAACAAAAGTGAGAATGGTTTTTGATGCCAGTTCTTCTTTATATGGTCCATCTTTAAATGATTGTTTGCATGCTGGACCAAGTTTAGCAACATCTTTATTTAATATATTATTACGTTTTCGTGCAAATAAATATGCCTTTATAGCAGATATAGAGAAAGCCTTTTTGCAAATTGCTCTTGATAAAAATGACAGAAATTATTTACGTTTTATATGGTTTGATGATATTAGTAATGTTAGTAGTAAAAACTTGTTTATATCTCAATTAGCTACTTATCGTTTATGTCGAGTTCCCTTTGGTGTTACCTCATCACCATTTCTTCTTAACGCCACATTGATCATGCCGAGAAGTATTACCTCTCTGATGTCAATTTTGTCACAAAACTTTTACAATCCTTACATATAGATGATTTAAACTCAACACGGTTTGAAAATTTTGACTTTTTTGACGACTAAATACCCCTAAACTGCCCTCTTGAGGGTTGACTTTATATATATTGGGGACTCTAAAACAATAATTTTTAAAATCCCGGATTAAAATCCAAGGGAGATATTTAGCTTCGAAATTACCGAATTTTCTCACTTACTTAAATATTTTGTTTTGGAATTGTAAAGCCTAAATTAGTTCAAATAGTTTTAATATATATTTTATTAAATTGCTATAAAAAAGTAAATAGATAACAATAAAAAAATTCACAATAAATATGTAAAATTATTATTCACAACCTTTCTATATTTAATTATCACAAATATCTTCGTTTTACCCTTTTGTGCTTCTTAGAATTTTTTGCTATTGTAATCAACATTACAATTCAACAGCTGTTTGGAATAATCTGGATGAGACATAATCCTTTTGAATCTTTGCCAATGAGGCTTGAAATTTGAATTTAGTGCCTCTGTTGCTTGTTCACTGTAAATTCCAAGACCAGTTTTATGGTGCTTTAGAAACTGTGGAACATTGTAAAAGACAGCATGAACTTTTGGTATGACAGAAACAGTCAACTTTAGATAATTGATCTTAAAATCTTGAATCTTTTTCTCAAGTCTGGAGAGAGTGAGCATCCAAAACATGAATTAACAACTTGGAGAAACAAGTGTAGATCATGGCAGATGTATGATGCTTCAAATGCATTATCAGCCACAGTTATCCGCTTCAAAGAGTCAATTATTTCAGCAACTTCATGCAAACATTGATCATGAAGTGATCACCACGGTACGGCTGTTATGGTATATGTATTGAAGTCAACCATTCTTTTGTTTTTGGCAAAACTTGAACCAAGTGCTCAATAAGATATTTAACATGCCAAGAAGCAAATGAAGTTTTATTGGAGGAATAGCTTCGAAGATTAGCTTTTCAACTGGGAATCGAAGTATTGGTGGATGAACAGCATTCTCGAATTCTTTTGATTTCTTTAGATCAGTACCAGATAAAACAAACTTTTGATGTTGCTCTTTGATTGTTCGAAATGATCTGAGTTGGCCACAGTTGTTCAAATTTGTCAACTCAAGGTTGCACCAGAAACAAGGATGGTTACTACTGAATCTGAATTCCACAGATAATATTTCCAAGCTTCATGTCACATGACAGAATCAATTTGTCAATTCATTCATTAACTTGCATTAGGTCCAAAATCAGTTTGATATTGCCAAATGTTTCAGGGGTGTTTTCAGAGATTGCAGCAATTTGTTGCTTTTTGACACCTGTGCTTTTAAAATTTTCACTTGAAGCCAACTTAATTGACTTTTCTACTGGACTTTGTTGTTCTGTTTGGTGTTCAGAAAATAGACACAAACTAGCTTTGAAAAAGGAACCTCCACCATCAAGGCCCAGTTTCACAATGCCCCAGCTCATCAAATCTTTTGAAAATGTGATGTTTTCCTTCAGAGTTTTTAAATTGATATAATGAACAATGTCACGAACCTCATTAGAATCTGGCAATTTTACATTGGTAGCAATGAAAAAATCTTTTCGACTAGAACCTGCTGATGCAAATTTCTGTTGAAAATTTGGCTGAAGAAGGCGAACTGGACTAAATTGGTTTAAAAAAGATCCAAGCTTTCTGATTTTATTGCTTGAAAGCCAAGTACTCTGCTAAAAATCAATCATATTTTTTGTTGTCAAAGGGTCTTGAAAGAGGGAATGAGCTGCAGATGTTCCTTAAGAAAGAAAACTAAATCAGTTACTTCACATGTAAATTGTATTTCTCTGAATGTAGAGAATAATAAAATAACTAACCTTTTCTTATCGGAAGAGGTTTGCCATGAGCTTGACTAAGACGAATTGTTCCGCCCGGAGATGTTTCTATCGATGCAATGACAGATGAAGCAACTTGTTCTGCGATCTTCCAATGCAAATTGATATAAGTTCGCACGGCGAGTTGTATCACTGCAATTGTGAGAAATTCCACGAGCAATGATAGAAATGCATTTTGTGCATCGTTTATCAACTGACTTTTTTTCTTCTTGGAAAGATGTTGATGCAAGACTCTTTTCAAATGGATGCTTTTGTTTGCCTTTCACCTTCGCAATTTGACAAAAATAATGCAATCACAACATGTTTTAAGTGTTGTAAATGGCTTCACAACAATGGAATCAAAACTGTTGAGTTGTATTGCCTTTAAGACATTAGCTACATCACCCAGTTTTTTCAGGTTGCAACGGCATGTAACACAAATTCAAGTGGCACTCTTTCATCCTGAAATTTCACATCTGATGAAATCAAGCAATGAATCTCAGAAATGAAATGTTTTGAAATTTCGCAGTCACACAAATAATACACAATGTCCTTCTGCAATCATCATGGTCTTTGAAAAATGTAGACATTTTTTTTTTTTCTAAAAGTAACAACTATTTCAATACCTATGCCTTATTATTTTGATTTAGTTTGTAATATTTTTTAATGTAATATTTTTTAGCGTAATATAAAGAAAGAAAGTCATGTTAACATTTGTAATTTTTAATTACGTTTATATATTAAATATATTAAAATTAATTATACAATGTTAAACTGTTTATAGTTTCTCTATTGTGACTATCATAACTTTAGTGCAACATCTTTTTATTTCATTTATGTGCAAATTCTTTGTGTTGAATTTGTCTCTAAATAAATAATTTTGCAATCAATTATGATTGTCTGAAGAGAGTGGGACAAATATTGGTCCGGAGGGATTTACTTGTGTATCGATTACTAATGATTATTTAAAAAGAATATTCTAAATGACTGTCCAAAGGGAATTGATTGTGTCGCAATCGTTAGAGTATGGTAAAAAACCAATCTATTTTTGCTTATTAGTATTTGTAAAGTATCCAAAAAAATAAAAAAATGCAAAGCTAAATATCTCCCTTGGATTTTAATCCAGGATTTTAAAATTTATCGTTTTGGAATCCCCAATATATATAAAATCAACCCTCAAAAGGGCAATTTTGGGATATTTAGTCGGCAAAAAAGTCAAAATTTTCAAATCGTGTCAAGCTGTAGAACAATTGAAGAAGGTTGTTTATTTTTTAATTAATGTAAGGACATATTAAAAGAAGGTGGTTTCCACCTAAGAAAATTTGAGTCTAACTCTTCAGAATTTGAAAAACAAATTAACGGTCACAATTTTGAAAGAAAATCAAACACAAAGGTTTTAGGTCTTAGGTGGAATAAGGAAGAAGATTCCATAATTTATTCATTTGAGGAGTTGTTGAATTTAGCCGTAATAATTCCAACTAAAAGAGAAGTAATGAGTTTCATTGCCAGTATTTATGATCCAATAGGTCTTATAAATCCAGTAGTTGTAACATGTAAGAATTTATTTCAAAGAATTTGTATTGCTAAATTAGGTTGGAATGAAAAGTTATATGGAGATTTATTGTCAAATTGGAACCTTATTTTAAATGATTTCAAATCTGTTTCCCAAACAGCAATGCCGCGATGGTATATGAACCCTGGGTTGGGTACTATGACTGATGTTAAGTTCGAATTACATGGGTTTTCTGATGCAAGTGTTAAGTCTTTTGGGTGTTGTGTTTATCTTAGATTTTTTAATGCTAGTTTTAGTCGCGCCTCTTTGATAGCCTCGAGATCTAGGGTTGCCCCATTAGGCAATAACACACTGCCTCGATTGGAACTTTCTGGGACTTTACTTTTAGCAAAATTGTTAGCATCTATTTACGATCAATTGATACCAATTTATAACATTTCTAATGTAAGATATTGGACTGACTCAACCATTTTCTTGCATTGGATTTTTAACACGAACAATACCTAAGAACAGTTCATACAAAATCGATTAATTAAATTAAGAGAATTGACTTTAATTTGTAATTGAAATTATATTGAATCCTATAGAAATCCTGCAGATATAATTTCTCGAGGATCATCACTTAAGAAGTTATATAGGAATGAGCTCTGGGTTTCTGGACCCAATTTTTTAAATGATGTAAATATCAAATGGCCATATTATGAACATGTCAATCATTCAGATGAATCAATGGAAGTTTTATGTAATGTCGCACATTCTGTATGTAATCTTAATCCCGACTTTATTAATATTACTAAATTTAGTGATTATAGGTGCTTACTTCAAGTAACATCATGGATTCTGCGATTTCTCAATAATGTAAAAGGTAAAAGGAAGAACAGTATGAAGATCGGTCCAATTACTGCTGAAGAAATAGATAACTCAAAGCGATTGTGGATTAAATTTTCACAATTAAATCTAACTGATGAAAATAGTTTCAAACAATTACGAAAAGATCTTCGTTTATTCACTGAAGATGGAATAATTCGATGTCGTGGCAGAATTGAGAATGCTAACCTAGAATATGACACTATGTTTCCTATTTTTATTTTTAATAACTGTTATTTTGCTAAATTATTAATTTTACATTTTCATAAACTTGCCAAGCATAATTGGGTGAAAGAAACAGTTAATGCATTGAGATCCCAGCATTGGATACCTTGTTGTAGACAACTAGCAAAAAGTGTGATACGAGAATGTACAACTTGTCGACGTCTAGAGAGTAAACCTTATTGTTACTCACCTGCTCCTCCTCTACCTGAAAGTTGTTTAAACTCTGATTTCGCTTTCAAGTCTGTTGCTTTAGATTATGCAGGCCCGCTTTATGTTAAAGATGTTTACAATGGTAGTACATCAAATAAGGCATGGATTTTTTTGTTTACATGTTGCAGTAGTCATTCGACTTTGTTAGACTTAGTAGCTGACTGCTCATTAAATGCATGCATTATGGGTATTCGTAGATTTATAGGGAGACCGGGGGTTCCTGATATAATTTGTTCAGACAATGGTTCTCAGTTTGTGTCATCTGAAACTCAATCCTTTGCTGCTAACCATTCTATAAAATGGAAATTTAATGCGCCTTCTGCACCTTGGTGGGGAGGGATGTTTGAGCGACTGGTTCGAATGACAAAAAGATGTTTAAAAAAGGCGTTAAAGTCCTCGAAATCTTCATATGAAGAAGTACGAACATTGCTTTCTGAAATTGAAATGGTGTTAAACAACCGACCATTAACTTATTTGTATAACGACCAGGGCGATGAAGCACTCACTCCCAATCACTTAGTTTTTGGTCATAAGCTCCGTTTTGAATCAATTTTAAGTTCAAGTGATAAGATAGAACCATGGCGTACTTTATAACAGGCTTATTCACCGTGCGGATGACGTCATAAACTGGAGGCGAGTTTTTTTGAACAGAAAAAAATTAACACCTTACTCTTTTCTTTTCTTTTTTTTAATCAACAATGCACAACAAAATATAATGTATATTTTTTATCAGCAATATGCAGTAAAATACAATATATGCAGTAAAGATATAAATAAATATATATATAATTATCAATTTATATATTTCAGGCATCAGAAAAAATGATTTTTTTCTTTGTTGGCCTGTGTTATTAAATACTGAGTTTCAAAATTTTTTGTTTTGGTTCTTTTTCAGATCTTGGAGAATACAAATTACAATAGTTTTTAAAGAATATATATGAAAGTATAACCCCATGGTTTCTGTTCATATTTAGTTGGTATGACTCAGAAATAAGCATCATTAGATTGCACAAAGAAGAAATACATGTATTATCAGCTACTTCACGAAACATTATATAGCAATATATTACCCATTGACATACCAAATCACCAGGCACTGTTAATCCCCCACGATTGATTTCCTCAGTTAAATCTCTGAATTTCTCATAATAAAAATACGAGTCATCTGAATCTTTATCATTTCTAACAATATATCCGGCTGTGTAAATCAGAGTCATTTTGACATCTATAGATAATATTTTTTCTAATTCTGGTAGGTTATCAAATATCAAACATTTTTCTTCATTTAAATAAAAACCACATCTTTCACAAGAATGCCCTGATGTAGTAAAATCAAGACCAACACCATTATTGTCTAGCTTCAAAAGTAGTTTTGTTTTTATAATACCAACTTTTTCAAGTTCTTGTTGAACAGTAAAAAAGTATGTACCACCTGATACTTGTCTGAGTTTTCCAAACTGTTTCTCTAAAGGATCAGTTGTAAATGTTCCAAGCAAAACATATTTATGACTTGTAGACAAGAGGAACTTTGACAACTCCACAAGACCATTACAAGTATGATAAAGACTATTAGAAGTATCTTTTGAGAAACATTTAAAACGGACTTTTTGAGAAGAGCACATTTGTTTAGCCATGTTTCCAAATTCTAACAGTTTTTGAAGATTAAAGTCACCAGAAGAGAAAATAGCAGCTCGATTTGGATCACGCATAAGTACATCTGCATAAGGGCTATGAACATTAACAATTCTCCAAAATTCATTTATTATTGAAAGAAAATAAATAGTATCATCAACATCTTTTAATTCTGGATGACATTTTAAGGCACACACTGTTTCTTCACAAAATACTTTCAAACAAGTTGAAACTTTTTGCCTTTCAATTGGTTTGGGAAACACAGCAATGTCAGTAAGTTTAGACATTTTAATCATTTGATTTGATTTTAATTTATGTAATGCTACAATGTGAGACCATTTAGCAACTTTTTTTTTCCTTTTTAACAAAAAACTCAAGTTCTTGAGTTTTTTCAGTTATCCAATTATTGCGAATATTTTTTAAAAGGTGTACATAATCATATAAAAGATATATATTATCTTTTGTTGGCCAAGGTACACCATCTGTTTCAAATTTCTTGAAAAATGCCTGATTTGTCCTGTTACCATCACAAATTATAGATACAACATTACCACCTGCTGCTTTTATGGCAGATAAAAGAAGGCTACACACAGGAAGCATTTTGCATAAAAACTTGGGTCCACCAAACAAAGTTACAACCATAAAACTTAAAACAGTATTAGCAAGAACACTTGGATTGTTAACTGCTTTTCCAAAAACTGTTCCCCCATGGCACTGCAACATAGTCTTAACATAAACTTCATCTAATAAAAGAATACAATTTTTATGTCTAATATCTGTTAAATTTGAAAATACCTTTTGTAGATAAATATCCTCATGAATAGACTTCACTTTAGATGTTAGTCTTGTTAATGTTGTAATGCTAGGAAGTTCAAAGTCTTCTCTGAGGCGATTATATGTAGAACGTGACATTGCAAAGTATTCAAATGCTCTTACTATTGTTTCAACAGAATACTTTTTATCGGTAAAATATTTATCACCCATTGAAAAAAGTTGCTGTTGAATAATATTTTTTTTACTACTTATCTCACAAGTATTTAAAAATCGAACAGCTTCTGTAATATGGGACCATCTATTCAATATGGTAATTCTGTTTTTCGAGAGAGTTTTTCTTATACAACTAACTCCACAATGAAATGATTCATAATGAAAATTATTATCTACTTTCAGAACAAACAAAGGTACACCTGTGTTATGGAAGAACTCTAATGATTGAATAAATACTTGATTCTCTGTTTTAATATTATATAGTATATTTACTCCATTACAGTTGTAGTTTTCAATGTCTGCTTTCAGATCATTAAACGATTTTATAACATCTTTAAAATTGAACTCAGACAACTCATCAGGTTGAAAATTTCTAGTTTCTGAATGAGTTCTTGAAGTAGTTCTGGGACAAGCAGATGGCTTAGGAACTAAACTTGGTTTTACACACGTAAACACAGATGGAGAATCACGAGATCTTTCTTTGCCATAATCTTTTGTTGAAACGTATCCAACAGGCCAGTGCCTTTCACAAACAACGGTGTCGTTCCTATCTGGTATATTGTCTCTTGGTATAACAGCCAACCACTTTTTTCTTTCTTCTGGTGTTCGAGGAAGGCGAAAAGTTTTTTCTTTGGAGCTTCTATCATAATTTCCGTTGCAATTTGTGACACAGCATTTACGACCCATGTTTATTATAAATATTATTGATTACTTAAAAACTTTGACTAAATAATTTATCAAGACCCTTCAACGCTACACAAGTATCAAAATTAAAAAATACAAAATGTTCGCCTCCAGTTTTTGACGTCATCCGCACGGTGAATAGGCCTGTTATAAAGTACGCCATGGATAGAACAAGATGTGCATATAAGAAACAGTATGTTAACTAAAACGTTGAATCGTTTTAGAAGCAGATTCAAAAGTGAATACTTGACAGAGTTGCGTGAATATCATAAATCAAATCAAAATAATGGTAGTAATGGTATTAGTGTTAATGACATTGTATTAATTGAAAACGATAATTGCAAAAAACAGTTGTGGATGTTAGCACGAGTTGAAGAATTAATATATTCTAAAGATGGGGTCGTTCGAGTTGCTAAAGTTAATTACATACAAGAAAGCGGAAAATTGTGTTTAGTTAGTCGACCTATTAATAAACTATATCCTATCGAATGTTCTAACAAAGCAAAGATAATAGCTATCACCTTCGTTAATGAGAAAACTATTCCTTTACTCGTCAAAGGCGGCGGGAGTGTTGAAACCTGTTCGGCTTCCCGATAATAAACTAGCGGGTTTATAATATCCCCGCAATGCATTGTGTGTAAGCCATGCTTTCTTTAGTTATTGTTAATCTTATACTTGACTATGCTAGAGTACTTTATTAAGACTTTGTACTAAACTTCTTGTATTATAAACATATATTATGTGCTTGCAACTACTCAAGTTGTTTATCTAATGCGAACCATTGAGTAAGCTAAAATACTCAATAGGTTTATTGTGTATTTAGGATATGCACGAACATGGCTCGACGCAATTTTTAACTATTTTTTAAATTGCTTTGTGTGCACTAAGATGCAATAAATAAGTAAAAAAACTGCAACTAGTTTAATGTTGCGCTTCAGCTTTCAAAGTAATAAATAAGAACTATTTTTAGAAGTAAAAAAGTGAGTAAAAAAAACTCTAAGCATTTTTTTAAAAATGATGTAAAGCACCATTCACAGCCTATGATTTACGTTGTAAAATTTTATTACCAGGTGTTTTATAAAATGCAAACAACTAGTTCATAAGCTTTGCAGCATAAATTACCACATACAGCCCTCCCGCAAAAACCCAAAGATTGCCGAAAGGCAATCCAGCAGCATTACAGTAGTCGGTGTAACAGCAATTGACCTGAATAATGACAAATATTAACTACTAACAAAATGGGTTGCTTTGCAAATTCAAATAGAGCTGTTATCTATATCTTTCTACATGTATGTATGTATGTATGTATGTATGTATGTATGTATGTATGTATGTATGTATGTATGTATGTATGTATGTATGTATGTATGTATGTATGTATGTATGTATGTATGTATGTATGTATGTATGTATGTATGTATGTATGTATGTATGTATGTATTTATTTATAAATCCTTTTTACTTAAATTACCTTGCATACATCATTTGTGACACCGTAACAAAAGTCACTGCAACTTTTTACGTCGTATGCGCAGAATTTATCTATTTCAGATGACCATGTGAATGTGAAAGTTACGCAAGCTGTAATTCCTTTTCTCTCACCACATGTTGTAGTAACATCTGTGTTGTTTATTCTTTCGTAACACTTCAGAGCAAAAGCTTTTAAAAGGTAAAGTGAAAGTTAAAATTGTTTTGAAAATAAAGATATAAAATGGTGAACTAAGAAATAGAGGAAACTAATATTTTTATTTGCCAATTCACATTTTGGTTATACAGTGCTGTGTCTTGAGCGCATCAAATGCCCGGACATCTATAAGAAAGAACTGCCGCTCCAAAAAAGCTTTAACATTTGGTATATTCATTAACTTACGATCGTTTTCTGCTTATTACCTTTATACCGAAGAGTTTTTGATATAAAATAGTTATCAAATTTTTTTGATTTACTTTTGTATTATTTGAAGTGGGGTCCAAAGTGCAATTAAAGATAATCTAATAAAAGTCTCAAAAAGTCTTCACTTTTTATTGCTTATCGGGCATTTAACTTTTCCTAAAATGTATTGAAATACAATTTACTAACCTCCTTGCAAGAGCAAAAGAAAAAATTTTGCTGACACCATCATTGTTTTAAAGCCTTTTAACTTTTAGTTTTCAGAAGAATATTTTTTTTTGAGCTCCGAATAAGCCGTTAAACATATTGATCTTTCTAAACTGCTGTTTTCACCGTATTTGTCATACTAATGCTTATATTTGAATAGCGCTAACTCAATGTACGGTTTCATCGCTCTGGTTTCATGTTTTAAGTAAGATTTTTCAAACCACAAATCTTCTTAGTTTTTGTTTTGTTGAATATCGGTTTTAGCATGAAAATGTTGAAGACGTGGATCTTTGTTGGTTCACAAATTAAACAGCACATAAGAGATCCAGTTTTTGTAGTAAACATAGAAGAAACTTGTTGAAAAATAAAAATGCTGAGTATGTATCTAGTATCAGTTTTTTATTACATAAATGCTGTTTAAGTTGATTACTGAATTAAACTTGCATGTGTTTAAACTTTACATGCATATACAGTTGTGGACAAAATAAAAGTAGAGGGTAGTAAAACAGTGATTTGTGATAATAATTTTATGTAAACTTAAATATAAACTAATAAATTTAGGCATAACAGTAATACAAACACTGAATAATGAAATGGGAGTAAAAAATGTTGGTAACACTGTTCAAATTATTTTAGGGAAGTCCCGAGTTTTATATACGAACATATCTAGATTTGTAGGTTAAAATAACATATCTGTTGTTTCCTATCAATTTATTTATATTAGCTTTTTGTTTATTTGGTGTTAGTAAGACTAATTGAAGGTAAGATTAATTTTAGTGTTAATTTAATGAAGTATATAAAGTAATCGTATAAATTTATTTTATAAATAGAAATTATGGGTCGTGCAAAGCATTGTAGTGCAGAACAACTAATTATTAAATTAAAACAAGAAGGGAAAACATAAAAATTTATTCAAGAGACATTAAGTTTTTCTCCTTTGATGATTAGAAATGCTCTAAATGGAAAAATGTAGGCGAAAGAAGGGGCCGAAAAGAAAAAATGACTGAACATGAAGACAGATTGATAAAACGTGCTGTTGTTGCCGATCCTTTTGTAACTTCCCGCCATATTAAAGAAGATTTAAATTTAAGCGTTTCTTCGAGAGTATACAGTATGTAGGCGGTGAGTACAAAGTAAGTTAGTCGCCAGAGCCCAAGAAAAGTTCCCCTTTTGAAAAAAAGTCATGTGGTAGCAAGATTACATTTTGCAAAAACGCATGCAGATTGGCCTGTTTCAAAATGGCGAAATATTTTGTGGTCTGGTGAAAGCAAAATTGTTTTATTTGGGTCAAGTGGACGCAGGATGTATGTAAGGAGGCCACCTAACTCTGCATACAACCGCAATACATCATAAAAATTGTAAAACATGGCGGAGCAAAAATAAATATTTGGGGTTGCTCTTCTTATTATGGCGTAGGGCCAATCTATAAGATTGATGATATTATGGACCAAGACATATACCTTCAAATATTACAAAATACCATGTTGCCCTATGCAGAAGAAGATATGCCCCTAAAATAGGTTTATATGCAGGACAAGATCCAAAGCATACCAGTCGCAGGATAAAAAGATGGTTCATCGAGAATAGGGTTGCAGTTATGGATTGGCCTGCACAGTCACCGTATCTCAATCCGATCGAAAACCTTTGGACGGATGTAAAAGAGGCAGTTTATAGTCAAAAACCAAAAAATCAGCAGGAGTTATGGCAAGTTGTCCAGAATGCTTGGAACAACATTCTTTTAGAACGTTGTCAAAATTTGATTAACTCAATGCAGAATAGATGCAAAGCTGTGATAAAAAACCGGGGGCATGCAATTAAATATTAATTTTTTACTATTGATTAATTAAATTTATATCATTTTTTTGTTTATGAAATAAATTATTTGCAATATAACATTGAATAAATTAATACTACTATTATTATGTCCAACTTGTTTTTTATACTTATATAATTATTATAAATAAAAGGAAATATTTAAAATTTTCTACTAATTAGTTTATCATCTCACTCCTATTTAATTAATAATCCAGTGTTACAATTTCATTTTCAGTAACTGTTTAAAGATAATAATACTAAATCGTTAATTTTAATCACACTACTATTATTTTGTCCACAACTGTACATTTATTAGCTTTAAAATAACAAATCTAAACATTATCACAAAAGTTAAGTTTCTGCTTGAAACATATCAAAGTCAATACAAATTTTTCAAAACAGTTCTGATGTGGAGAAAAAAATAAAAAAATGGAAAGGATATATGCTAGCCATTGTCTAGATAATTAATGAAATATATTGATGAGCTTTATAGTCCACCACCTGTCTAGCAACCTGTGGGGTTAAAAACTATCAAACTATAACAATTGCAAAAAATCTCAGTGGGTAGCAATAAACAATATTCTTATTTAGATACAAGTTTAGTATAAATCTAGATGGTTTTTACAATGAATTGTTTTTGAAACATTATAAATTCATTATTCAAAGTTTAATATAATTTCGTTAAATATGTATGTTTTTCTTTCCTAAACGCTCAGATAAAAAATGGTTTGTTGAACATAAATATACTAAAACTACAAGAGGGGATGAATAAAATTGATTATAAAATATTTGAATGACTATGCTTCCAAATTCAAATACACAAAAGTGTAGTTTTAGGTTTTTTCTTTCGTTTTTAGAATAGAGCGTAGTACTTGCTTAAAGTTCCGAAATAAAAATTGTATAAAGCCATCATTCTTAATCGCTTTTTTTTTTACACATAATGGGGAGAATTACATAATAAAATGAATGAACATAAACAGAACAGATTTTTTGTTGTCGCTAGTTAGCGTCATTGAGATAAAATTGATACTAACCTGTAAATATTGTGCATATTGTGAAAACTAAACTTTGCCAATGTTTACGAAACAAAGTCTTAAGCACTGATCTCTTAAATAAAATATCGAGATCAATGTCGTTAAGTCAATCATGAAAAGGTGAACTGTTATTATAAGCGTTCGCTGATGTATGCATCGGAGTATTCTTGCCAATACTACAAAGCCAAACCATTTGCAGTGGTAAGTGTGCTTTCATATTCGAATTATATTTTTCAGCTTTTAGATAATAAATGGAAAAGTGCTGTAAAATACTAAAGCGTCAGTTTTGGATAATCTTGCATCTTTATTACTTAAAAGCGTAGCATTTGTTAATTTTACAAAGTCAGCATTTATAGTGAACAAAAAATTATAATGATTTTTTTGTGAACAAGACATCATAGTGAACTGCATTTGTTGTGAATAAAAACATTGTTTTTAAACACAAATTAATATTATCTTTTAATGTGAACAAAGAGCTTGTTTCAAGGTAAACAATAATAGTTCTTTTATTACAAAAAAGTATTGTTTTGCTTTGAGTTATCAGTTTGTGCGAGCATTAAAATATTGAATTAAATGTTTATCACATTGTTTCAGTTTCTACTTAAAGCACTCATCACAGTCACTAAAAATTAAATAAAAAGGTCTCATCATTAGGGTTGTGAATAAGAAATAGAAAATGTAATGAAGGCAATCTAGTGTTTCCCTCGGAATTTACTCATACTTTTTCAAGTCAATTTTTTAATCCAAAACAATTACAAAGATCATTAACCACAGCAAGTTCTGTGTTAGAAAATTATCTAAACTTCTCTACAAAATACGCGTAAACTTTAAGAAAGTTTAGTTTTGCTGAAAATCTTTTAGCAATTTCATTCATGGGCCTTAAGACTTTTTCCTCGAAATTACTTTAAAAACTCAAGTAATATTTATCTAGGTAAAATGGTGTCTACAAAGAAACCAAAGAACTGAGTGTCCAAGAAATCTTGCAAAATAGTTATTGTACCAGATTTCTGTACAGTATTGTGAGGAGGGAGAATTAAATTAAAAACAACCATCGGAAAAAACGTACACAAGATGACTCGTCAACTCTAATCATAAATAAATGAAAAAGCGAAAAGAATTAAGATAAAATTTACAACTGAGAAAAGACATACTACACGGAGACTTATTCAACCTGCCATATAAATAAACGATAAAACGAAAGGAAAAAAAGTTAAAAACAACGACCGGGTAGATTTACACACGATGATTCATCAATCTATCTCGTAAGTAAATGATAAAACGGAAAGAAGAAAAGTTAAAAACAACTGAGAAAAGACGAAAACACGAAGACTCATCAACCTGCCATATCAGTTAATAAAAAGGTATCGCAACTGGAAAACAAGCAAAAACTATAAAAGCTCAAAAAAATAGCCTTACGGTTTGAAGAGTTTTAAATTGAGGAGGAAGACGGAGTTTTAAAGTGAAGTAAATTAGAGTTTTTAAGAAAGTTTTTAAGAAGAATTTTTAAGAGAGAATTTTGTGATAAAAATACTTTGATGAACAAGCAGTTTTATAAGCAGTTGAATGAAAGAAGAATAGAAGATTTTAATATTTATTAAAGAAGAATAATCAGAAGTTTCAAACAAAGAAGAGACATTTGTAATAAAAAGAAGATATAAAAAAAGACGAGTTATTGATATAAACAGTATTTGAACACTGCAAGAAGGGTAAGAGAATATTATTTGTATTTTATAAACGTAATGAATATAAGAGTGCTAACTAGTACACACTAATAGAACGTCTATTGAGTTTCTATTGTATATAGAATAAACTGAGGGCAGTTAACAAAACCTCAACCAACAAAAGTTAAACTAAACACAAATAAATTATTTATATCGAAAAACACCACCCTCACAGTATTAATTGCCACCAGTTCCGCATCTTCTACATGTGTTATAACTATAATTCTACCTTTTAGAAAATGGGTTGTATGCACGCCGGATGATACACTTTCTCATACGATGACTTGAATTAATGGGTTTTTTCGCGTTCTTTAATAGTACAAACTCCTTTAAAAATTTAAAAAGTTGAACTGAAATGAGTTTGCTAAAACTAAAATGGCACCTTGGAAGCAATTTCATAGCTTTAAAAAAACTAAAGGGACCAGGAAAAAAAATCAAAAAATTTTTCTTAAGTTTTTTTAAAATTTCTTTGTAAAGCCCAGCTTTAGCTTCAAATCAAGAAAATAAATGCGAGCCAGCTTGAGGTATTTGAGCTCTGCGCGGTGATGAGGAAAAAGTCTGGGTTGATGTAAGTTTTTTAGCGACTGGTGCTCTTTTTCGAATTGGGAAAACTACTGAGGGGGATGCAGCTTGACGAAATGTACCTGATTTTAGTTTATGATGCGTAAATGTTTGTTTTTATTTTCTTAACGGTAAATAGGTGTTTTTTTTAATTTTTATTTTACATTTATGATATTAACTTTTATTTTGAAAAGATTCAACATCTAATTGTACTTGCTACTTAAGATTTCGCATGGTGGCAGCCCTACATACTATTGTAGTTAGGAAACACTAAATATTAAAAAACATCACATTGCTATAATGGTTAAGTTTTTCATCGAAGTTGAAATACAGTAAATCTTTCAAGATTTTTAACTCCCAATGGATGAATGTTTGAGTACTATTTGTTTCCTTGAAGTGGAAAGATATATATTTTTAAAAAATTTTAATAATCATTCCATTGAGCTGTAGCACGAAATATTTGGTTGTCGTGTTCAATTAAAATGTTAAAGCATGAAGGAACACTTCATGAAGGAACACTTCATGAAGGAACACTTCATGAAGGAACACTTCATGAAGGAACACTTCATGAAGGAACACTTCATGAAGGAACACTTCATGAAGGAACACTTCATGAAGGAGCACTTCATCTGTATTACTATGTCTGATTTTACAACTAACTAACAAGAAAAACTAAATAAAAAACGTCATAGCTACGCTGCTGTTGAATATATCCAATACTTTTTCACACCTTGAGGTTTGAGCTAAAAGAGTTGATTAGGCATTTTTCACTCAAACATTTTTTAAAGAGTTAGGTTATCTTAGTATCTTAAAAGACATTTAGAGTCAAACATTTTTAAAAAGAATAGCATTCATTTCTTCATTTATTTTATTTTGAAGTCATTTTAAGCTACTTGATCAAACAAGATGAAATAAGCAATTTCAAAACTTTGACTAGTTTAGCTTTGCACTTAAATTTTTTAGGAAGTGAGGAGAATTCTAGGATAGTAATTACAAAGTTACGACGAGAAAAAGATTTAAAATTTTTGCCTCCGACAGACAATATTGATGATAGTTTTAAGCTAGAAATAAAGAAAATATTGCTTAAACGTGATATGATGTTATTCATAATATAATTCCTACAGAAATGCTTAATGTTCAACGTCGTTTCGTCATTAGTTACTAGGCTTTGAATTAGTTACTAGGCTTTGATATTACGTGTTCTGTAAATGCACGCGGTCATAGGAGAAAGATCTCTCAAGCGAGTTTAAACTTTTTTCCTTTTGGAATTTAATTATTAGTTTAGATATACTACATAAAGAATCATATTAAGATAAATAATTATCGTTAAGATCATATTATAATTGAAGTAAGTATAAGAAATAGTTGTATATACATTTCTATTAGATAAAGTAGAAAGGATTTAAGTTTTAATTAGATAAAGTAGAAAGAATTTGAAGTAGAAAGGATTTTAATTTTTTAAATCGTTTATATTTTGTTTGTTTTAGTTTTTTTTTTAGTAGTTTTAGTTTTATTATTTTAGTTATCAGAAGGAAAATAGGGGTATGGATGTTATTTAAAGTTATACTAATGCTGTTTCCATAAAATTGTTATTTTTGCTTTGAAATTTCTGTGATACTATTAACTATTTTTGTTCTTTTTTAGAAAATTTAGGAAAAAAAAATCAAATTTTGTGCCAACACTGACAACGCATGTCACATGTTTTTGTATGTAAAGGTTAAATGTTGTTATGAAGATTACAGTTTTTATGAGAAAAAAAGAAGGTAAAGAGAATTGTTTGTAAATATATATTTTGTATCTTTTTAAATTTTCTTGCGTCATTTTTAGAATTTTTGTTTGCACATGTTTATTGTTTGCATATATGCTTTTTTGATATGTATGTGTGTAATAAGTGTTAATAGTGTAATAAGTGCTTTATAGTTGTTTTATCAATTTGTTTTTATAATAATGTAAAGTGTTTTTTTACTGTTTGTTTATGTGTTAATATGTGTTACATAATTGTTTTAAAAATGTGTTTAAATATGTATATAAGGTATTTATTTATTTTAGCATATATTTAACCTTATATACATATTTAAACACATTTATTGTACTTATAGTTTGTACATATGTTTATATTATGTTCTTTCCGTGTTTTTAAAGTGCTGTGACTTGGTAAACATCTACCTGAAAATCAATTAGTGTATTTTAGAGAAAGAGCAGAACATATGGCTTTAGATCGTGCAGCTCAGCGTGATATGCACCTAATGGCATGGTTTAAGTTAAATACTGAAAATGAAAGAGCACATTGCTATTCTTATGTAGACATTCCTTATCACTTTATATTTGATGATAAACATAGTAAATGGAAGGTTAGACAAAGGGGTGGTAATAAGGTGATAGTAAGAATGGATAAAGTTAATCCAACTGGAGAATTGTTTTTTCTTAAACTGCTACTTTTGCAAGCAAAAGGAGCAACATCTTGGGAGGATGTGTGTACTGTTAATGGTATTGTACTTGAAACATTTCGTGAAGCATTTGTTTTGAAAGGTTTGTTGCAAGATGATACTTAATGGCAGAATACTCCTTCTGAGGCAGTTTTAACACGTATGCCAAAGCAAATTAGACAGTTGTTTTCAATTATTTTGACCTTTTGTGAATCTGACAATCCTTTACATCTCTGGAATACATGCAAAGCTTTTATGATTGAAGATTTCATTCACCGCTCAATCCCACTTCTAATAGCTGAGTGAGCTACTCTTCATCAAATTAAAAAGATTATTAATCAAATGTGTTATATAAAACCATATTTGTTTATAGTTGTATATATGTTTAAATTATGTTGTTTCCATGTTTTCAAAGTGGTGTGATTTGGCATTATGTTGAGCAAGATTGATAACCTTGCCAGCCAAGCGATGTACTTATAGCAGAGTTGTGACTTGGCAGCATTTAGTGCCAGGCGGAGTTACTGCTTTGGAGCTAGGTTGTGTTGTCTAGCCTTTTTTAATTATTCTCAAAAAAAAAAAATATAATAATGTCTGTTAATGTTTAGCGTAATGTGTATGAGAGTATGCAACCTTGATCTTTAAATTTAGGGTGTGTTCATGTCCTAAATTTGAAGTAATTGAATAACTAATATTGAACATAAAAACAAATATACCTTTATGTATTTATATGTTTAGTAAAAAGATAAATATAGTTAACTTTAAATTGGTTTTCTAATTTTGCCTTTCATATTTTAATTTGGTTTGTTAACTTCACTGGATTTTAGGATCAAGGATGTAAATATTCTATTGTTATGTGTTATTGTTGTGATGTTTTGTGTTGGTATTCATTTTTAACAATAGATACCTTCATGTTGGTGACTATTGTAAAAAATGAATAACAGGTTGTTTCATTATTGGAACTTACTGCTTTTATTTATTTACTGAAAGCCAAGACAACATTATGCTAAAAATGCAATTTATATCTTAAATTGGTTTATATATATATGTATATATATAGTATTGTTAATCCTTTTGTACTTCGAAACAGATTTTATTGTTACATTTTCGATAAATGTTTATATTAACTGCTATGTCAAAATAGGTTACTATAAATAGGTAAATCGATTTTCAGTTTTTATGTGGTGTTTTATTTTTGTTTTTTTTTTTGTTGCTATAATTATAGTATCATAATTCCATTTTTTTTTCTTTAGGATTTACGATTGACACATACGATTTATAAAAAGAAATCTGATTACCTTTTATTGTAAATTTTGGTCAGTTAAAATGATATAAATGTATGCAATTAGTTCAATTTTTTTAAATTTTCTCTATTTTAAGCGTAATAATTTGCTGTACGTAATTTAGGGAATCTTTTTAAATGGGTGGTTAATATTGTAGTTTAGTTACTTAAATTTTATAAGGCTTTTAACTAATTAATTAGCTTAGTTTGCATTTGCAACACTTTTGAAGAAAGAAAAAATTCTTATATATGTTAAATTCTTATAAATATAAAAAAGAGAAAATTCTTATACACGTAAATCATTGTTTTACATTTCATTATTCTGGTAAAAGGTCTTCATCAAAAACTTGACTACTCTTAATAAAAATAACTATTCTCCTGACCACCATTAAGGCAAAAACGGGGAAGGGAGGTCCTTCATTAGTGTCAAAATATTTAAGAGAATTAAATTTCGAGTAACAAAAGGAATTTTTAGTAAATGGTAGTAAATTACCGTTTACTAAAAGCTATTGAACAAAGAGGACATATATATAAAAATGGTCAGATTAGTGCCATATATAGTAATGGTCAGTTATTTTTAATAAATTTATTTGGCTGTGTGCATTTAACGTTTTAAGGACAATTTCCTGTTTTAAAGATGTATCAAGGGGATACCAAAAAATTAATAAATCATGTATAATTTACGTTCGCTTAATATTAATCTTATTAATTAAAGTTCATGTTATAAAAAATATAACAAAAATATAGCCTTACTTTTTCGTCAATTTAAAGCATGATAAAGTGTTATTATTTTGTGTTAGTAACTAAAAACATTTTGTGTTGAACTTAGTAATGTCGAGGAAAATGGTTCTGCCTTACACTGATGTGACTTACGTCAGTTGTAAATTACTTAAATAATGTTGAATAAATGGTAAATTATTTTACATCCGCATACTTTTTATTTTAATTTTACAGATGGTTTAATTTTGTCAATTTGAAGGCGTTTTTCTAAAAGGGTATAGTTAAGGTTTCGCAACTTTAAATTGTGGAAAACTGCCACTATAAATATGGTCCGTCTGTTAAGTAACAGACCGACCATAACCCGTATTACGGGTTGTAGGGAGCGAATACCCGACCCGAATACCCGCGGGTACCCGTAGACGGGTAATTTTAATAACTTCAGTTACCCGATATCCAAGCCTTCGGGTCGGGTATTACCCGAATTAAGCTACCCGAATATTACCCGTAGAAGTACCCGATCATCGGGTAATTTTATTACCCGATATCTTTACCCGAAAGTCGGGTAATAAAATTACCCGTAGAAGTACCCGAAAACCGGGTAATAAAAATACCCGATAATCTGGTACATCGGGTAATTTTATTACCCGATAATTCGGGTAATAAAGTTACCCGATAATTCGGGTAATAAAATTACCCGATAATTCGGGTAATAAAATTACCCGATAATTCGGGTAATAAAATTACCCGATAATTCGGGTAATTTTATTACCCGATAATTCGGGTAATTTTATTACCCGATAATTCGGGTAATAAAATTACCCGATAATTCGGGTAATAAAATTACCCGATAATTCGGGTAATAAAATTACCCGATAATTCGGGTAATAAAATTACCCGAAATTAAGTAAAAAAATTACCCGATCCTCGAACCAAAGTTTTCGCGCGATCGGGTATTTTCGTTCATTTTTGTTTTTTTTTTGTTTTTTTTTTTTTACTGTGTTTTTTTAAATTTAACTTTATTTCAATTCTTTTAACATCATATTTATTTCTATTTGTTAGTTCCACCCTGTCCGTGTAAGTATTAATTTTTAACTAATTAAAAGTTAATACTTACGTGAAGTGGGTGGAACTAATACTCCATGTAAGTATTAATTCTACCTACTCCATGTAAGTTATAATTTTTAATTAGCTAAAAATTGATACTTATATGGAATAGGTGGAATTAATACTCAATTCTTCACAGTTTTTTTTAAACATTGTGCTATCACCTTTTAAATATAAAAGTAAGTAAAAATTTCTTTTTTTAAATTTATTTACTTTATTATTTGTCCCCATAATTATGAAAGTGGTCTCAGTCAAAATTAAAAATAAAAAGAATTTATCACTTATTTCACACGACTTGATTTTAAACTAAATATATTCAATGTAATTTTTACGATATCGTCAAAAATGAACCTTTAAAAAGTAGTTGTAATTACAACGTTATACGGAATTTTTAAATTTATTCAAATGCGAATCATTAAATATCTCGAAACAAGAAATATATGACTTAGACCACATTCATAATTATGGGCACATTTAATACGCTACCCGCTTTTGTTACGCGGTCATCGTAACTACCCGTAATTCGGAACTACGCAGTAGTCGTACTTTTTAATCTCGTACTTTTTTTCAAAACAAAATATGTAAAATAGTTTTATATTTTTCTAAAATTTTTTTTATGACTACTTTAAGGTCTTCTTTTTATTAACTTAATTATGACTATTTTAAATCCTTCCTATAAAATTATATATATATATTTATACTTTTATATATATGAATAATATTATTTGATTATTATTATTATTTGAGTATTATTTGATGTTTTTTATTAACATAACATACACTCTTATACAAGATGTCAACATTCAAGTCATATATATATTTATATATATACAAATATATATATATATATATATATATATATATATATATATATATATATATATATATATATATGTATGTATGTATGTATGTATGTATGTATGTATGTATGTATGTATGTATGTATGTATGTATGTATGTATGTATGTATGTATGTATGTATGTATGTATGTATGTATGTATGTATGTATGTATGTATGTATGTATGTATGTATGTATGTATGTATGTATGTATGTATGTATGTATGTATGAATGTATGTATGTATGTATGTATGTATGTATGTATGTATGTATGTATGTATGTATGTATGTATGTATGTATGTATGTATGTATGTATGTATGTATGTATGTATGTATGTATGTATGTATGTATGATAACGAGTTATTTAATGGTTATTTAATGTTAGACAATATAAAAGAAAAAGGTATGCCATGCAAAACAATAACATTTATAAGTTTTATTTCTTTTAAGATATAAATTAATGAGTTATTAAATTTCGTTTACTTTTACTTACAGTATTTTATTTACAGTAGTTATTAAGTATAACTAATTACCTTTTCTTACCTTCTGTTATTTTTAAAAGAAAAGCTTTTTTAATATTTTTTTTTTTGCTTGTCATATATATTTGTGTGTGTGTATTTTTTTATATATATATTTTATATATATATATATATATACATATATATATATATATATATATATATATATATATATATATATATATATATATATATATATATATATATATATATATATGTATGTATGTATGTATGTATGTATGTATGTATGTATGTATGTATGTATGTATGTATGTATGTATGTATGTATGTATGTATGTATGGATTCACATTTTACGATAAGCGCAACCATTTTATACTTACACAGCAGCTAAGCGCGTCCAAAAATTTAAGCGCATCCAGAAGTGGATCCGTATAAACTTATACCTTTTAAAATGCAAATAACGCATTTTAATGATGATATAACAACTGCTGAGGGTGGATCCGGTTAACTGTTTACACAGCTATTTTACTTACATTATGTTTTTCGGAAATTTGTCTTATCCGGATCCGGGTTTTTTTTTTTTTTTTTTTTTTTTTCTAATTTTTCTTTTTTATCTTGTTATAGTTTTTTTTCAATTCTGATTTGTATTTTGATAGATTTACTCCAGATTTACAACTTACTTTAATTACAGAAGTTGCAGCTGTGTAAGTTACGTCATTACGCAACGTAAAAGCTTAAATGGTAAACCATGCGAGTTTGTTCCAAAGAAACTCAAGACTGTTGAAGTATGTTAGTCAAGCACGAAATTTTTGTTAATTTCTAATATTCTATAGTTTAAATCTTTATAATTTTAGAAAAATTTTCCTCGTAATTTGCTCACAGAAGTAAGTGAACAACTAATCAGACAAATGTGAGGCACTTTTATATCGTAAATCAGACAAATGTGACGCACTTTTATTGATATGGTAGTTGTTTTTTTAAGCTAATAAAATAAGCATCTAATATAGTGTACCATTTCTTTTCTCGTGGCCGAACTCCTGTAATTCAACATCGTACTATTCAATTTTAAGAAACTTAGAAACGTTCAATATAAAAATTTATACCATTTAGCCATCATAAAAAAAAATTTAGAAAATCTCTGAAAGATTTTACTTTAAAAATCTCCTATCGGTGCAAAGGGTTATCAGTTTTATGCTGTGCGAAATGCTAGCTATAATATATTGGTATAAATTTTTTACTGACTTGACTTTTGGTCTGTAATTTATTTATGACACCATTGCCATATAACTGTAACATTATCGCAAGCTTAATGAATACGTAGTTTTGTTGCTCCTTTTCAATATTAATAATGCTTTTATAAATGTTCAAGTTAATAAAACAAAATCACATTTTCTGTTTTAAGTTGCAATTACTTACATTACTTCTAAAACGTTGGGATAGCGAAGAACATTCGGAACCTAACGATCATTTTTTGTTTTTTCTGTATTTGAATATTTAATAACAAGTTTTATGTTTCTTAGTTCTTATCACCAAGTAAAAGAACGGTAGGGTAAAGATGAATTTTTTTTTAATATTTAAAAAGTAATCGTCTAGTTACTTTTACATTAAAATTGCAATGTTTAAGCAAAATAAGTTGCATCCTAATGACTTGCCGACATTTATTGAACGTTTATTTAAATCTACTAAATAAGTTTCCTGCATATTCCCGAAGTATTGAGTAGATTCAAAAAAGAGAAAGAAACTAAGTTTATGTAACATTTTATTAAAGTAAATAAATAAATCATTAGGCATTGCAAAATATACTTTTTTAAATGAAGACAATTCAAAGACTTGTCTTTATTTAATTAAGTGTTTATTAACAGTCTGCTGCATTTAAAAACTTTAAAGACGAAATACTAGAATTAATTCAAAAAGGTTTACAGAACTTCGGAAAGAAAGATTTCTTTAAATGTAAAATATTTAAATAAAATTAAAAATACACCAAACTAAGTGCAGGCTGTTGCGTTCTTAAACCGAACAAACCTGCACTTAGTTATGATTTTTTGAAAAATTTCTTTCCAAAGTTTTGTTTTATTTTCATTTTCAATTGGCGGTTTGATGATGAAAACAACCTCTTTGAGTTGATTAATTTTATTGTCGTCTAAAGGTTTAAATGCAGCACTTTTTTTGTTATAACAAGTCTGTGACATTTCTTCATTTGTAAAAAATATATTTAGCAATGCCAGTGCAAGTACATGTCTTGAAGCTGCTTTTGCAGCTTGCCCCAAAATCTCATCTTTTTTTTTTTCTGGGTAATCTTTTATATACTCATCAAGCAAACTGCTTGCAGCTACATTTTCACTAGTTTTCGTCAACTGTGAAATTAATTTAAACAAACAAAAAAATCTGTGAAGTAAAGCTGTAATAAGGTAAGTTTCTCTCTCTCTCTGTCTCTCTCTCTTAAAGTTAATGCAAATTATTTTTTTTAAGTTTTTGTTTTTTAAAAAATGAAATCTAGGTTTTTTGATTTTTAAATCTAGTAATTTTTCAAGCCAAAATTTTTTTGTTTGAAAAATTGAAAAAATGTAAAAATCAAATGACAAACTCGAAACTTCACGTGAATTTGTTTCTTACGGTGGTTTCCACATACAAGTTTAATACAAATGTAAAAGAAAAAAATCTCTCAGTTGTTTGCTAATTGTTCGTAGCTTTTTTTAAAAAATCATTAGTTTATATTGTATATTATTTAAATACATTTTTTTGAAGTACTACTTCAATTGTTTTATATAGCGTTATATATAATCCAAAATCTTGAAAAAATAGAAACCACATCAAGTTGCATGTAATTTTTGCGGTGTGGCCAAATTCGAAGATTCGAACTATAAAATTTACGTAGCAATAAAACTTATGTAGCAAGTTAATGCCATTGTAATCTCATCTTATAACTTTAAAGTGTACGTTTAATACGTGAAAATAATCCAAAATATCGAAATTATATAGCTGCGTATAAGAGTTTTAAAACGAATTTAATCAGATATTGTTTGCACGGTGCCTAGGCCTAAAGTAAAGATCGCCGTGGTAAACCCCCTATTCTCTATTCCCTGCTTCAAAAAAATTGTGCCTAATAATTTTGTTTTCTTTAATTACGAAACAGCAAGTGGTTTAATATTTTTAAAATCGACCCTGTATCAGATTATTTTTTTCCTAATTAAATTGGGTTTAACTTTCAGCTCGCAACTTTACACATTTCCTAAAATATTCCTTGTCAAAACTTGGGCGTTTTGGAAAACTGTTGAAAATTGTATATATTCCGTAAATATTCCTTGTCAAAGCTTGGGCGTTTTGGAAAGCTGTTGAAAACCGCCCAAGTGGACTTCAACTATTTCAAATAAAATACTATTGTTAAATCATTGAGTTTTGGTGAAAATTCTAAAAAAGACATTGAAGTATTAAAAAACCCAGAATCGCTAAGGTTTCTTCAGGACTGTGCCTATCCGTGTGATTAAGCTCTGATATAGTAAACATTTTGTGCCTTGTCACTCTGTACCTAACTGTTCACGACTAAAGTTTTAAGCTGTGAAATCGCAGCTTAATTTCTAAAAATGTTTACTAGTCAATCGCAGAACTGTTATGTAGAAAGTATTGAGCACACGACTCAAAAAGTCTACAAATAAGTTAACCATTTTTGAAGATTACAGGTATTGTCACTTATTGACTTTCGGTTTTCGATATGTCCTGCTTCTTAAGTTTTTAAAGTTTTCCTAACTATTTAAAGTAAATTGACCTACTTAACAGTTCTAAATTGCCTATTACGCTGGTCAACAGGAATTTTGAGTCAAAGTTTAGCATATCTGATTGTTATTTCTTCCACATTACAAACTTAAAAAAGAAAGTTCACACCCAAGTTTTTTTTATACCCTCCAAAGAATGTAATACTGAAACTTTTATTTCTTAATTATAAACTTGAAGTTTTTTTTACAAGAGTACTATTTAACACAAACAATTGTTGTAAAAAAAATAAATATATGTAAAAAAGTTCAGAAATTTATGTTTTTTTTTTATTTTCCCTGTAATTGTATGGCCTTTCAAGTATTATCCTCCAAGTATAGTCTCCCACCTTGCTCTCAGTGTATTATACCTGATAATGACGTTCAATACATCTTGATAAAAATGTTTACTACTGTTTAACTACTTTTTAATCTCAAATAGTTAACTAAAGTAATACAAGTAAAACAGTTTGCTTTAAATCAAGAAGTGAATATTTATTAAGGGAAGAAGTTACAAAAATCGCATACTTTAAAAACAAGAAGCTGTTGCGAGAAACGCATCCTATAAAACAAGAAGCTTCTACAAACAGTTCGTTGCATTAATAAATAATGCAACAAACACCATTTTTCCGAATAGGCACCCATGCTATCTTTAAATTTTTCCATGCATGTAACATGCACTTAAGGTATTTTTTAAGTATTGAAACGTTTCAGACATTAAAAACTTGCTTCATCAATACATGCTGAAGCGAAGAATCATCAATACTTCCCATATCACTGCTCAAGTATTTTCATGTTTTAGTACTTTTTTTGAATGTGTTGTACTACTGCAATGTATGGACATTCTGTTTATGACCAATTAAAGTGAAATGTTATTTACTTTCCATCCCATTTTCCATCCTTAATAAAACACGCTTCTCCTTATTTAGTCATAAAAAGAAAGTAAGATGAAAAGATTGTCGTAAAGAATCAAAGTTTGTCAAGAAAATGGTTTTAGCTATTTTTTTGTAAAAAGAATCAGAAAATATTCATTAAAAGAAACACTTGAAAAGAAATAATTTTTCAGCTGATCACTGCTATTCTTAGGATATTACTTTTGGGACCTTAGTTCTAAGTGGCTAGTTAACTTTGATACTGGGGGGACATATTGAGTGTGCATCTGTACTTATCACCACTAATCAAATTTTAAAGTAGTCCATGGGAAGATGGAGCACTTTCCTATTCGAGATGTATTTTTACAAAAAACATTTGCATTAGGTCAAAATGAGAGTGATATGGATGGGGAACTTCCCTTCCCCCATTGAGAAAACTCCTTTGCATTTTTAATTTTTTCAACTGTTACGTTATGCATCCGCCCTTTTATAAAAATTTTGTAGTTGTTCATGAATATTATTTTAAAAAAATCTTTTAACTTTTTCTATCTGATATTTTAAATAGGCACAGGTATTAAGGAATTGGAGAACTGTGTAGAAGCCCAATAAACTAACTTAAAGCAGTTGCCACACACTTACTCATAAAAAGACTAATCAGTGAGTGGATGGCAACTGATATAGCAACTAACCTTTCATCTCACTTATATGACTATATTCATTTAAAAAAATAATAACACTGCATTTTGAAGGTGGTAAAATCCCCCTCCGCCTTCCCATATCCTACAATTTAGAATGATGGAAAAATAAATTAAATAAATAAGATGAATATAAAAGTCTCATAACAGCTATCTATGGATTAACTTCTCATTTCTACATAGCCAAAAGTCATGCAAGTTATTTGAAAGATTTAAAGAACGCGCTTGAGAATAATGAATGCATTATTCTTGGTAACTTTGCAGAGAATTTCATTTGAAAAGATTTTTAAGGATTTCCTTGTATCACAAAACCTTTACTTACATTCTTAGAGTATTTGTTTTTCAATAGAACCCATTTTATTAACAATATTGAGAGTCCATGATACCAATTTTAAGAATGATCCTAAAGAAGTTTAATCTTTGACAAAAGATATTTCCGAAGGTATTGGGAGTTGAGAGAAATTTTTTGAGTAGTTCTAACTCAAATGTTTGAGCGACTAGTACCAATATTAAAAGTAGTGTGACATATAGTTTCTTTATTATAAAAGTTTAGTCGTTTTGATGTGAAATGATTCATGTTCGTAACATAATTATTCCTAAGTCATTTTCAAAGAAAATTGTTTAAATTCGTTATTCATTTCAGTCGGGATAGTAAATGAAATACTTGGTAAAGTTGATTTAAAAAAGTTTGAGCGAAAATAACTTTTATATTCCTATTTTTCGTTTTGAAACGGTTTTGAAACGGTTTTGAAACGCTCAATCGAATTTCGAATTTTGCTAAATTTAAAAACGTAATAATATTTGCTTATCGCTTGAAACTGGTTTGCAACGCGTTTCAAATCCGTTTCACAACGGCTCGCAGTGAAAACATTCCACTGTTAAAGTAAAAAATATATTTTTGAGCAATTCATAAGTATCACAGAAAAATAAATTTTTTTAGATATGAAACTGGTTGATTGATAAATGAAACACCAAACGTGAAAAAAAACGTCTTTTTCGTCGCTATCGAAGTGTTTTGTCACACCAAACCTTTTATTGGAGAGAAAATAGTTTTGTCTAAAATGTGTTTTTGTAACATTCATATTAACACGAAATATATTGATAAAGTTAATCGAGAGTTTTTAAAAGTAGACAATATATAAGTAGAGTCCATAAATCCCCAACTTATTATCAACTAAATTTCAAACTGAAAATATCTACAAGTTTTCTAAGTCTTTTTAAATTTAAAGTAAAGTAGAAAGTGCATTTTATTAGTTACAGCTGCATTAATTTACTTAGTTTACACGTTTTTTTTTATAAGAAACATGTTTATAAGAAACTAGTACTAGAAATCCAAAAATCTTAAGAAACTTATTAGTACTGAGTTACTTTTCGATAATAACTTTATTTTGTTAAGAGGAATTTTCATAATTTTTCACCCAAATATCAACATAACACGAAATTAAAACAAATATTATCTACAATGGAGAACAACAATTCAATAAGTAATTAATTTTTACGCGCAATCGAAAAATTCGAAATTAAAGAAAAAAGAAAAAGTTTTGAAACCCTTAAGAAACTCTTATAAAACTTTTAGCAATAGAATTGAAAAAAAGTACCCTTAAAATAAGAAACTTGCTAGTACTAGCCCATTTGCTTGGTTTCTTATTAAAAAAAAAACAACGTGTAACTTTATTGTATAAAGTTTTCTTTACAATCTAGTGGTGTGTAACCTTGTGATTTTAAACTTATTTCACTTTTTAAGTGAAATAAGTTTAAAAGAAATGGAGTAATCATATTATGTAAAACTTTCTTAAGTAAGATATTGTTCAATCTTACTGCAAGCAAAACTCGGGACAATAAAAGATTTAGAATTAGCTGAAAGTTCTTTGTTTTTAAGTCACAAATTTCTATTTTCTTAAAGTTTCTTAAATCTAGAAGCAAATTTATGATGGTTTTACTCAGTTATGATCAAACTTTGTAACTACTTTTTGTTCATATGTAGTTATAAACAGACTCTTAAAAAAACAACTTTTTTTTTTTGCTTGCGAGTTTATTCCCACAAAATGTTACTTCATTAAAAGTTCCAATGCAGAAGTCACCTAATGCCTGCATAATTTATATAAAATCGATTTTTATATATTTAGAGATCTCTTTTACTCTGTATTGAATTTGAAAATTGTGCAAAATTTGTGATTAATTTTGTTATTTTAAATGTTTTTTTGTTGCTTCTCCTCCGTAAATCGAGGAATTTATATCATTATCCCCTGGACAATCATCCCCAATTTTTTGAGGAATGAATTAATTCCTGGCCTCAATGTCCAAAAAGGGTTAATTTTCTCGGGGATAATTTCCCCCTCCATCCCAAGAAAATTAACTCCATTTTGGAATTTATGTCTAGGGTGTCAATATCATCGGCCATAGAAAAACATGAAAACTCGATTTTTGAATTTTGCGCTAACTTGATGATATTTTGTTTTTAATTTACAATTGTTCATTTTTTCATGATTTTTTGATAACAGAGAATAAACTAGAAAAAAGGAGAAAATACGTATACTGAATTTTACTAATTTTTTCATTTTTAGGACTGATTTTGATTGTTTATTATCTTTCGCCAATACTAACGATGGGGATATGTGGATCCTCTTCTGGCTGCCATTGAAAATTTACATCCGTATTTTTAATTCACATTTAAGAACATTTTTCCCTCAATCTTGGGATATTAACATTTCATAAAATCTAGATATTTTGTTATTTTAATTTAGGTTAAAACAAAAAAATATTTAAATAAAATAAAAAGTCCGCGCGCATTTACACTGCTGGGCACCATCAGCAAATAAATGTTAAATTTTTTATCAAATACAATTTTCTAAATTTTATAGTAACATTTTTAAAACAACTATTTTGTAGTTTCTTTCTCTTAACTATATTTTCTTAAATATGAGTGACTTGATGCAATTAACTGTAATTATGGTGCGACTAATTGTAAAATGAAAAAAAGGAATGGAGCTCTCATGTGTGCCCGTCCTTGGCCTATACTAGCTGTTCTTTATAGGATTTTTTTCTCTTAATACCAAATATTAACTAACTGTATTACTGATCTTTTTTTATGGAAATTTAATATTTAAAATGTAACATACTAACTTTATTACGAAAACTATATTTTATTTCTCCTAAAAACATGAGCTTTAGAATAAATGGGTGAAAAACTTTATCTAGTGATATAACTCGGTGTTGTGATAGGTGAGAAATTTTCATTCAAAACACACTTAAATGATCTTATTCTCAAATTAAGCCAACGGAATGTTAGCATAAGATCGACTTAAAGTTAAATATAAAACGTTACTATTCATATAACACTCATCCCATTTACAATATGTTTTTCAAGTTTGGGAAATTCTAAAACCGCATGCTTTTCTAAAACCGTTGCATTTCAAAATAAGGCAGTACGAATTTATGCACAATAATTTTCGTAATGACATCCTAAGTTTTTCCCTTTTTAACTTAAATCAGTTTTTAAATTGTCCATTTATCTGGGAACAAATACACGATATCCTTCCAACCTTTTTTCAGAACTGTTTTAATAATATGACAACGTGTCGAGATAACCTAAGGTCAGTCACTTATAACTATATTTTTTGGAATACCCTCCTGAACGTCCTAACAACAGGTTTTATCCGTAAGTCCAAGAATCTGTTTTTAAGGGACTTCACCATTTCTTCCTGAATAGTTTTGGTTAATATCATTCTTTAACCTCTATATATTTTTCTTTGCGAATATATCATTTATTTTACCTAAAAAATTTTAAAATAAAAATTCTGATTTAACTGTTACAATATAAATTTTGTGAAACTCTAATTTTATATTGTGATTAATTTATTTCTAATGATATTCTTGTATTTTATTAGTAAATCATTATTTGCTGTGAACTGAGTATTGTAACATTATTCTTTATAAGAATTTTTATTTTGTTTTATCCAAATTATCCGTTATTATCTAAATTACGATTTATTGCCATTTTTATCGTTGCTATCTAACTATTATATATTATCTATTTTATTATTATAATATATTATCTATTTATCATTATTGTTATAATCTAAATTTACGAATTATATAAAATGGGTTTCCAACGCGTTGCAAACGGGTTTAAAAACGCAATGCAAGCTATTTTATTCTTAAGATTAGAAAATTCGAAACGTGACATACTAAGCGTTTTAAAACCGTTTCAAAACGAAAAACAACAATATATAAAAAAAAAAATTTTTTTTCTTCTTTAATCGGTTTGTAACCCTATGAAATTGAATCTCCATTATTTTTAAATCAAAGACGAAAATATTACCCAGGTAAGATATTATACCATTATTGATTACAGGCATTAATTGAAAGATGTTTCACAAAAATAAGGAAACTTTAGAATTTCTGTAAGCTCATTTTGTTACAAATATTACAGTTCTTAATATATTGATAACTTCACGAATTCATTACAATACAGTTTTGTTATTTTTAAGTTAGTTAACAACGAGTGAAGTTTTAGCGACATTTGATAATTATGCTTTTTGGCTTTGCCACTCATCGAAGTAATTATCGACTTAATCACAACCGTATTCTTGATTTAGTTATTTTTGGGCGAACCAATAAAGAAGCAGAAACGTCATATTAGCGGTGGTTTTTTAAAACGAACTTTACAAAATAAAATAAATCGTCATAGAGCATAAATAAATAGTTGCCCACATTCATTTTATACAGATTCGTAAAAATAGTAAAAAGATAGAGTTGAGGAGTTTTTAGATATTTTAATTTATTATGTATAAATATTTTCTGTACGAAACTCGTTTTTAAAAATAACTATATTTACTAAACGATAATAGTTTCTAAACATATTTTCGAGATTTTAAAAAAATTTAAGATTTTTAAGAACTTATAATATCACTTTACTCTAATTTACAGCTAAACATGGCATCATTTTTACCCTTGTCAATAAAAAAACTGGAAGAAGAAATAGCTCATCTTAATGCATACGATTTGCCATTAAATCCATCAATGATAGTAGGCGAAGGCACATCCGCAATCGTATACATTCACAATTTAAGAAAAAATACAGTTGCTGTGAAAGCGTTTAAGAGGCAAGTTTCGAAAAAAAAGATCATGGATATCGCTCATGTATTAAGAAAACTGGAAAATGATAACGTAGTAAAGTTCTGCGGTTTTAGTACAAAACCGTCAGCGCTACTCTTTGAATATTGCCGCGTTAATGTCGACGGGGAAAAAGTACACAACCTGTCATCACTTTTATCAATATTTAATGACAATACTTATTTCAACTTTAAAGAGAGATTAAACTATATATTCCAAGCCACCAAAGGATTGATTTATTTACACAACAATGGAGTTGTCCATCGTGACTTTAAACCGAGCAACTTACTTGTATTCGGAAGTTTAAATGAAATATCAGTTAAGGTAGCTGATTTTGATGGAATGTTGCTCCTAAAAGAAACTATAACTGCAACCGCAACTTCTTTTCCGACAAAAGGAATGACTTTATCGTATACTGCACCAGAAATCTGTTTTGGTTACGTAAAAACTCCATCGAAGAAAACCGATATATTTTCTTGGGCTATTTCTGCTTACGAAATTTTATCAGATCTGTCATCACCTTGGCAAAACGTACTTCCATCTTTAAAGGATCACTTACTAACTGAAGCTTTATGCAAAGGCATCAGACCAATATTGGATGATGTAAAAAATCTCTACCAAACAAAATCAATAGATGCAACAATTACAATTTCATTTATTCATTCTGCATAGAGCGGAGAACCATCGGAACGACCTGAATTAGAAAGGGTTACTGAACAATATACTAATTATTAACGTAACATATGTCCGTAAAAGTAAATTTATTCCGAATAAAATGAAAATACATTTTTTAAATTTATTCTTAATAAAGTTAAAAAAAAAGTTTTTTTGTACAAATTTTTTCGGTTTTAACTCCTAAGCAATATTTTATTTGCAGTTTATTGAGTCCATGGAGAACACCTTGTCATCCAAGCAAAAGGAAGCTGTGATATTGGAAATTGAAAAATTGCAACCAAATTCTCAGGTAAAATAAGTTAAATCCAAAATTTCAAAACTTTTTTTATTACTAAAAACAATTTTGTGTTTTCAAAATTTTGAATTACTGTCATACATTTGAAAAACGTGTAACTATTTACTAAGACAATAGTGAGACTCCAAAAAACCTTTTTAAAAATTTCGTTCTTATTAGAACCAAGAATTGTTAATGTATGATGGAGTATCCAATGATGGAGTATCCAAGATGACATTAAATTGCAAGAATTCTTTTACAAGTGAAGAGGCTGAGAAAAACAAAATAACCTCATTTGAAGAATCAGAAACACATAATAAGAAACTTGACCTAGCAACTAGTTCCCAGGACAAGCTCCTTGAAAGTGTTTTTTTTAAAGATAATTTAATTGATAACTTTAACAAGGACAATGTTCTAGGGACTAGTTTGCAATCATGTAGTGAGCTCAAGAAGGTAAAGAAAAAAAAAACTAACAACTTTTTAAATTTTCTTAAACTTTTTAAATTTATTAAACTATCAAATTTGCATTTTTATTTATTTATGATTTGTAAAGTTTTCACATTTTATACAGTTTTTAATGGTATATTGCTTATATCTTGCTAGAATATTGAATTTATGGACTTCACAGTTAATAAGTTTTCTTGTAAAATCAAAGAAACCCAACCTGAAGAAAATAGTATAGGGTTTAAAGAAAACTCACAATGGTTAAATAAACCTAATTCCCAGGGCCTTCTCCTTGAAAGTCTGGTTATGGGACAATGTTATCCCAATAACACAGAAAATCAAGAGAATGCCCAGGTTTTAAGGTTAAATTTGAACAACAAGGTATATACTAATAGTTTTTCTTTACATTTGTTGTGAAATTTTTCTTTTTACTCACATACTTTTACCAAACTATTTATCTGACAATAATCAACTAAAAAAAATTTTTATTGCAATTTTTATCAAAAACCTTATAGATTAAACTGAGTGCAACAGCTGAGAAGCGAACACGCTCTAATGTTCAAAGAGGGATATCTTTTGCTTCAAAAGAAAGAAAAAAACAGATACCATGATATTCGAGGTTCCCTTCATTGCTTGGCAAAACTTTTGATTGAATTTAGAAAACAATCAAATAATTCCAATGCTAGAGCTGAAGATATGGTGTTGAGTGAAAACTTTGACAAAATAGTAAGTTCAGCAAAATTTTTAACAGGGTACAGAGGCCCAAGAGATATTGACAATCCTAATACTTTTTGCAAGCTTGGTTTTTCACTTCACAACCTAGTTTTAATTGTCCGTGCTGTGTCGCTAAAAGAAAATAATAGCATAAGGACAGAAAAGTGTAGAAATTTTTTAGAACTATATGAATCAGAGTGGCTCATACTTGCAAATAATGCAAGGGCAACCTATAAGTGTAAAAAGGCTAAAGCACCTGAGAAACTTCCTCTTGAAGATGATGTTGTTATCTTTAGATCCTTTCTAGTCAATGAAATAGAAAAAAAATTGTGAAAAATTTGTTGTTAAAGAATACAGATATTTACAAAAACTCACACTTGCATGCTGGATGAGTTTCAATGCACGACGAGGAGGGGAGGTTTCTAAACTAAAACTTTCAGATTGGGAAGGAGTAGAAGATGACAGATGGAAACGTCGAAATGATATTGACCAAATTGAAGATGAGGTAGTTTTTTTTAAATTACTTTTTATTTTAAAACTGTATGGGCTAACTGGTGTGAAATTATTTAATTTTGGTTTAAACTAGTATAATCTGATAATCTAGGTAGAGCGGAAACTAGCATGTCACCTTAAATTATGCTACGTTGAAGGAAAGAAAAAAAAGGGCAAATCTGCTTTAGTACCAATTCTATTTACAGATGAGTCAGTTTCAGCGATAAGACTGTTAGTTAAATATCGCACAGCTGCAAACATATTGAGCGACAACTTATATGTATTTGCAAGTGGCTTAAGCGATCTTTATTACTGGGGATGGGACACCTTACAAGCTTTAACAAAGAAGATACCATTATTAAAGCAACCAAAACTAATCACACCTACAAGAACTCGTAAGCTCCTTGCAACTATGCTGCAGCTCCTAGACATGTCACAGGCTGAACTAACATGGCTTACAAACCATATGGGGCATACTCATAATGTTCATTTTGCATGGTACCGCAAAGAAGATAGTCATATAGAATTGACAAAAGTGGCAAAAATTTTAACAGCAGTAGATAAGGGAAAGAAATTAAAAAACAAAAAAATAGACAATGTTTTAGATGATGACAAAAGTGATTATGAAGTTGAAGGTATCAATTCTGTAACAGTAGATAAGCCAACTGAAGGTTAGTAATTTATAATGAATGAAGTTTTTAAACGAAAAAACTGAGATTATAACTACGCTAGGATTTAACGAGTAACATTGAAATCAAACTATAATCAATGCATTAATCATTTTAAGAATTACAACACAGAATTTATACTAAAATCTTATATGGCAAACACTAATACTTAACCAGATTAACTAATTTTGAAAATAAATAAACTCAGTACCTGTATCTGTAGCTGTGATTGCAAACTTTATTTCAGATGAAAGAACAAAGCAAACCAAAGAAATCAAACGTAAACAGAAAGAAAATTCTGATATTGCCATTGCAGATGATGAAAATGGTGTTTCTAGTAAAAGGGTAACAAAATATTAAATTACAGAGAAAATTACAAACTAAAATATTAATTTTTGTACATTTTTCTTTATAGTATATATCAATATAAAAATATATATGTGCACACACACACACACACACAAATATTTTTCAAAAAAGAAAAGAAAATTATTTACTAAATTTTATTTAGAAAAAAACATGGAGTAAGTGGTCAACAGAAGAAATAAAAGAATTGAAATTAGCACTCAAAGCATACTTTATTTCTAATAAAAGACCCCAGCATCACAATTTCTTGAATGTTTTAAGCAAATTTCCTCATCATAAGTTGAGAGGATTAGAAAAAGTTAGGGATAAATTCAACAGTGAATTTAAGAAGATAAAGAATTCTAGGTAAAATTCTGTTTCCTCAATAAAATTTGATTCATATAACCTGCATATGTGATTTGAATGATTATATGATAATCATATATATATATATATATATATATATATATATATATATATATATATATATATATATATATATATATATATATATATATATATATATATATATATATATATATATATATATATATAATGTTTAAAAAATAAGACATACTTTTGCTTTAGAAAAAGTAAAATTACAGAATATGAAGAAGCTGGAGCATAATTCTTTTAAATATTTACTAGATTTATTTTTTATATATTTTAACGTTTACATTTACTATTGCTGTAAAAATTTTATTTTAAAAACATTTCCTTCGCCATCCTTAGCTAACCTTTCTATTTAATGACGCGCTACTGCATATTCACACCCCCTCCCGTCTTTTTTCCCTTTATTGCAAGATGAGAAAGATCGTTGTTGAAAATGAAAGAAAATCAATCAATATTAATTTTTGACCAACATAAAGTAGTCTTATTTAAAGTTGAAAAATTTAAAAATCCCATCAAAATGATTATAATCGCCAATTTTTTAACGGAATTAGTTCTTTGACTTGAAACAAAGTTTGCAACGCAAACTGATGTTTTACACAGAAACAAGAAAGAAAAAGTGGGGTTAAACTTTCCAAAAAAGGTATAAAAGTTCTCGAGAGAACAAAAAAAAAATAATAGTAGAGTAATTCCCATTTAACGACTTTGAGCTTTATTCTTACGGATTATGATGAAGGCAACAAGTCTTCATTTCGTTTTAATTTAGTTGTATGCTGTGATGTATTTCGCATTATCAATTATAACTCCAAGATGTTTCTTTTATGTTTTTCAATTTTTTTTAAGGTTAATTAAACAAGAAAAAGAAAAACTAATTTGTAAATAATAATTTTCGCACTTTCCTCGTTCTTTTTGTTTATATACAGTTTTTCTCTCTTCTTTTATAAGTAAAAAAAATGTTTGCTTTTAAAAACCTCCACTAATCGCATCCAGACGCGCTTAGCAGTAAAACTACAAACCGCGGCATAAATCAACAACAATGATGAAGATGTGGATATGGTTTTCTCAGTATTCAGTATATAATATAATAGAAGCTTTCGAATCAGTATCGTGTAAAGTTGGATCCGCTTATACTAACTTTTCGATATATACAAATATTTGATTTCACTGTTTAAACGCTTCCGGGCAAATTTCAAATAAAGTCCTTAGAAATCCCTCATTTGAATGTATTTAAGTATAATTATACATTTTAATTCAAGATTAGGGAAATTAAAACTCTTTTAGTGAACAAAAAAAAATTTAAATTGGATCCGTTTGTAATGGATAAAGAGGTGGTCGCCCTTAACGATATATGTTCCTATGTATGTATGTATGTATGTATGTATGTATGTATGTATGTATGTATGTATGTATGTATGTATGTATGTATGTATGTATGTATGTATGTATGTATGTATGTATGTATGTATGTATGTATGTATGTATGTATGTATGTATGTATGTATATATGCATATATATGTATATATGTGTGTATATATATATTAGGTAGTTCAACAAACGTCCGTTTGTGGCGGAAAACAAGGTCACAAAAATTGCTTTGATTTTCGTTCTACAAACTGAGGCAGAATTTTTTAGTACCTGTCGGTAGTTGCTTTTTTCTAGTTATTTACAAAAGAAACTGCCAATAAAAATGACGCCATTTTTAATGTAGGATTCCTGCTGATTACAGTGATCTTTTCCTTTTAATTTTAACACAATCCTTTCTAAAGTTAGATCTCTTCAATGAAATAAGGTAAGTTTAATCTTAAGAGAATTTTTTTTGTAGATTAGTAAACTCAAATATTGTTGTACCTACTTCTAGCTTATTATATTACCTTTCTGAAAATGTATAATATTATAAAATATTTCATTGCCGGCCAATTTTAGAGTACACCTCTGTGAAGCTACTATATTCTAAAAGATTTTATTTATTTTTTGCCAAAACTGAGGGCTTGATAAAACATTGTTTTTATAATAAAAACAATGTTTCGTCAAACCAAGTGATTTTAAACAATAAAATTTATTGTTTAAAATCACTTGGTTTCTAATCTTTCCCCATCTAGTATTAAAATTTAATATGTATCCTCATCAACTATTAAACTAAATAAATATGTAATATACTGCCCATTTCATAATAAATTGTAAGTCACCTGACGCTTGTCCATATCATTAATTATAATCATATGCCAGTCAACATATTTTCAATTAATTTAACTTTGCAATCATGTCAGTCACTACCAAAAAAACTGCTTCTGATTTCAATGCTTATGTTGACTCCTTTAAAGTGGATAGCAATGCCAGCACAGTTTTCAGAAATGGTTTTGCAATCTACATCTACTTGTTAGAGAAGAAAAAGGTAACAAAAGCTAGTGTGAGACTGCATGAAATATTGTCTTCATATGGGTATGAATGTAATATTGGAGCTGTTACAATAGCCTTAAAGAGAATTTTTTTAGAAATTAAATATTTCAAAAAGAGGCTCAATGAACTATGGTGCAAATTATCAGACCTATTGGAATCACCATTTAAAGTCCCCAAAACGAAAGCCCAAATAGTTATGCCAATAGAAGTAGAGGAAGTATTGCAAACTGGAAATGTGGTGACAGTTAACATAGAGAATGCAAAGAAATTGAAAACAGACTGTTCGAAATGTCCTAATTTAAGAAAATCCCTAGTACTGCAAAAAGAAACAATGAGAAAACAGATCAAATACTTGAAGGCAAAAAGTTTGCTAAGTTCAGATAATGTACGCATAAAACCTTTAACCCAAGACCTTAAAAGGAAAAAAATATGTATCGACAAGCTCAGACAAGAGAAGAGAAAGTTGAAGCTAGAAAATTCTTTATTAAATGCACGTCTTGAAAGGTTGACGTTAAAAAATTTTAAGAGGACTATTTTGAATGCAAAGAGAAAAAGTAAAAGAGCTGATAAACACATAGTCAAGCTAACACAAAAGCTGAAAGAAAAAAAAAAGAACTCAAAGACATTGTCAATCGGGGCTTGGAATTGGATGATCTCAAAAGTCAATTGGACCGCCCACAGAACAACTCACCAACACACATTTTTACTACAAAGTCATATAACAAAAGACAACATAAAAAGCAAGTCAGATATACAACACATATCCGTAAGTGCATCTATATGTGCCTTCTAAACCAAGTACCGATAAAAAATGCTGGGCAAGTTATCCGTTTTGTTGTTGAAGAGCTGACTGGTTCACGCGTTTTGTATGTTCCCCGACCAACACAGACTGCACAGATGGCATATGAATTAGGTGTTATCTCAGATATACAAGTGGCAGAACACCTCTATTGCTCTACATCTGCTGTAGCAACACTCTCTTGGGATGTGACAACTAAAGCTGGGGTTCATGTTAACAAATATCACATAGCTACTTCTGGACGACAGCTAACAATACAAATTGCTGAATTAGCAGGTGGCAAATCAGGGGACTATATGGTGCAGATAGTAAATTCTTTTCAGGACATTGCATCAACTTATTCAAAAGTTACAGGTATACAACAGCATATTATACTTAACAAATTTTGCAACACCTTTGAGTCAACTCTTACAGACAGAGCAAAAGTAAATCACTGTATCAATCAACAACTCAGTGACATGTTTTGCAAGCCACTAACTGAACTCAACTGCAATGTTCATCCTTTAGATGGTCTGGCAACCGAAGCTTGAAAAATTCTACACAAACTTGACACAAATTACAATGTTACATGCCAAGTGTATGGGAATGAGTGTCATGCTGCGAATATGCTTAATGCTGTGTCTAAATTAAAGTAACTTTTTTTATATCCATATATTTTTAGTTTTAGGAATTAGTAATAAACATGATTATATGATAATTACAGATATATATATATATAAATAAAAGGTATTCTTTTTGAAATTTAGATACAAAAAGAAATCTGGTGACCCAGCTGGTTTTAAGACATACTTAATCAGCAATGGTCTGAAACCTGGAGTTATTGTTCGGTATGTAGGGAATCGGCTGCATATTCTATTCCATATGGCAGGCACTGTTTACCAGCTGAAAGACAGTCTCATCACATATCTCAAAAAATACTGTAGCGCAGCTGCATTGAGACTTGCTCTCCTGGGTGATTTTAACAATCCAAAAATTATGACTCAATTGAGAGTTTTAGGTAGGTTTGCATGTCTTTTTATCTAATAACTATCCATTATATAAGTTTAATCATTCTTAATTATTATATAAGCATTGTCAACAAGATATCTTTTTTTAAAAAATACATTTTTATCTTTTTTTCACAAGACTGTATGGCAAATGTTTGACAGGTCCATGGATGACACAATTTTATGAAAACAAAGAGAACAGAAGGCATTTAGAAATGGTACATATAACATAATTTACATTTAACATAGGTTGATAATACAGATTTAATTTTGGTTGATATCCACAATAAAAAAACATATTTCAATTAATTTTACTTGATGCAAAAATTTTAAATGCATGTACTGAATAAAAAAAAAAAATCTAATAAGTTAACTTGTTTTACACTAGAAGTATCAGTGCATAATATGCATAGCGAAAGAGCTCTGGGTATGTTTGATGCACTGAGTAAGAGAGCTCCTAATGCTACCACTGGATTTCTAGATGGTAAAGTAAAATGCAAAATCAATAAGACCTTTATTTGGTTGATGCAGTTGAATTTGTCTAAACAAAAAGATATCATTACTTTTGCCATTAAACAAGCAGTAGCAAACAGAAAGCTGTTGCTTGTGAGGAAGTCTGAAATTGAAGCTGCTGCCAAGTTACGTCAAGTAGAAACTGCTCAAAAACGGGACAAAGCGGAGAGGAGAAAAAAAGAAAGAGCAATAAAATTAGATTTAGACAAAAATGTGAAACCAAAAACATTTGCCAATTTTTCTGATGAAACAAGAGACATTATCAGGCAGATATTGAACAGAGATCCTGGTTTGCTACAAAGAAGCATAAATCATATTTGGGATGTAAAGGGGAAAGATATTATTTTTATGGGAAGTATTCATTCCTTTTCATCAAAAAAGAACAACAACTTAATCAATGTTGAATATTTGAACAATGAAAGAAAAATATTTTTAATAAGTGAATTTCTTGCTGACATTGCTTTGGGAGACATTAGCTTCCAATAGATACAATATCTTAAATTTTTTATGGTTTTCTACATTAGTAATTGCAATCCATTTCTTTAAAATAAGTTTTTTTCATCTGTACAAACAATATTTTCATGTACATTGTTTTTTTTATTGCTATAATAAAGTTAGGTGAGGTTTTTATTATAATATATTATATAAAGTCTTCATGTAACCCTTTTTTTACCTATTGAAAAAACAATGAAGTTTCCAATTATGAATTTTCTATGCCTTATAACTTTTTTAAAGCTATTATTGGAATGGTAAATGTTTTTTATTTTATTTTATTGTACATTCTAACTTTAACATTTAAAGTTTAAAAACTCAAAAAAAAAAAAAAAAAAGAACCGCCCCCCGGGAGCGTGTGACCCAAACGCCCCCGGGTAAATCTGCCACTGTTTTTTTTACTTTTTTTGTAATATATTAATGCAGCAAGCAACCCTGAAAATTTGTGGTCAATATCTATATAAATAATTAAGTAACACTGATATTTCTCTCATATTGTTACATTCGTGGTCATAATTTTTGAAAGAATTTGAAGCACAAAATTTTTCACCTTTAAAAATTGATAACTTTTTAACAAATTTAGTTAGAGAAAAAAGGATTGCAGTTTTGGAAATCGTTCATTCTGCTGTTTCCAATGATATATCTCATTTAAAAAAAAAATGAGTTTGATTTTTTTGTTGAACTACCTAAATATATGAGTGTATATATATGTGTGTGTGTGTGTGTGTATATATATATATATATATATATACTACTTTGATAACATTTTAGCGTTGGAAACCTCAAAAACAACTCACAAAAGATAAAGTGATTAGAAAAACTAGAACTATTTTTTTTTAATAGAATCTTGAATCAAAGTCCCATTTGATTCAGGAATTAAATGAAATTGATTTGCATAGCCCAATATATATATATATATATATATATATATATATATATATATATATATATATATATATATACATATATATATATATATACATATATATATATATATATATATATATATGTATATATATATATATATATATATATATATATATATATATATATATATATATATATATATATATATCTGTGTGTGTGTGAGTAAAAAAATATAGAAATGTTTAACAAACTAGTTAACAGAGAATAGCTTCCAAATAGCAAATGAAAATAATTCAAACTAAGATAAGTAAAATACTGACTTTGTCAACGACATGTTTGTGCTCCAAATACCAACTTCTGTATGCATAATTGTGAACCGTTGTCGGATACATTTATCCAGATTCTATATGGGCAATCTATTTGGAATGTGCTATCAATAGGAAAGAAACAAAAAAACATATTATACAGTCATTTATAACATAATCTTTTTATGACATAAAAACTTTAAAAACCAAAGTTTAAAGTTTCACTAGAAGAGAAAATAAGAATTTTAGTGAGAGAAACTTTTATATGCATACACTGTATGGTAAAAGTTAAGATAATAAATAAATCTAGTTGACCAATAACTTATTAAAGTCCTAATCTTTTCGAAATGAATATGTTTATATTAAGTAGACATTCTCCTCACATAAATTATGTGAGAAGAATGTGTAATTAAAACGAACATATTCATTTCAAAAAAGATGAAGATTTTTCAAATAGTTAAATTTTGTTATATAATAACTTTAAATGCTTTGATTTGTTTAAATTATTTAAATAAATCAAAAAAAAGAAAAATCATTAGGAGAATTAACTTATTTTTTCAAATTTAAGTTTCATTTTTGAGCCTGTCCACATTCTATTATCTGATTGCTTTAACATATATAGGATAGTACTTATAATACTTGTACTTAAGATTTTTTTAAATAACATACACCTTTGATTTGGACGCTTTCCTTTTGATCGACTTTTAAAATTTTTCCCTCCATGGGAGCATGCATAATGCACGCTATAAAACAACAAATCGTCGTTTAAGGTTCGCTTAATGCCTTTTTTTCTTGCAGATGCAATTGATCTACTTTCTCGTTTATATAAAGAAACGCTATGTTCTACTTCATAGTTCTTAATGGCTTCTTCTAACTCTTTTAAAGAGTAAAACCTATCACCAACATTTAAAGCCATTGTTTAACCGTTAGCGTTCTATCGGATGATTCAAAATAGAGTAGGTACAAACGGCGGGGCGGAGCGGATCAGCGGGGCGGAGCGGATCAGCGGGGCGGATCATTTAAACGGTACAAACGGCGGGGCGGATCATTTAAACGTTACTAAAGCGAGTTATATTTCATTAAAAAAAACGATTCAGATATAGTTTAAATTCACTAACGATATAATATTTAGAAGGAATTTGCATATTACAATTTTATTAAACGACAAAAAAAAGTATATAAGTTTATAATATTTTATAAATTTTATGAACTCAAAAAACAACGTGATCCGCCAATTTGTATCAAGTGATCCGCCAATTTATATCAAGTGATCCGCCTAATATTATGATTGTTTGAATCGAACTCCATTAATTTTAATGATTGTTTTACATAAAAACAAGGTGATCCGCCAAATTATATCAAGTGATCCGCCTAATATTTTGATTATTTGAATCAAAATCCTTTAATTTTAACGATTGTTTTACAAAAAAACAAGGTGATCCGCCAAATTATATCAAGAGATCCGCCAAACTTTATGAAGTGATACGCCTAATATTTTGATTGCTTAAGTCTAACTCTATAAGTTTTAATGATAGTTCTACCAAAAAACAAAGTGATCCGCCAATTTATATTAAGTGATTCGCCTAATATTTTGATTATTTGAATCAAACTCCTTCAATTTTAACGATTGTTTTACAAAAAAACAAGGTGATCCGCCAACTTATATCAAGTGATCCGCCTAATATTTTGATTATTTGAATCAAACTCCTTTAATTTTAACGATTGTTTTACAAAAAAACAAGGTGATCCGCCAACTTATATCAAGTGATCCGCCTAATATTTTGATTATTTGAATCAAACTCCTTTAATTTTAACGATTGTTTTACAAAAAAACAAGGTGATCCGCCAATTTATATTAAGTGATCCGCCAATTTATATCAAGTGATCCGCCTAATATTTTTATTGTTTGAATCAAACTCCTTCACATTTAACGATTGTTTTACGAAAAAACAAGGTGATCCGCCAAATTATATCAAGAGATCCGCCAAACTTTATGAAGTGATACGCCTAATATTTTGATTGCTTAAGTCTAACTCTATAATTTTTAATGATAGTTCTACCAAAAAACAAAGTGATCCGCCAATTTATATTAAGTGATTCGCCTAATATTTTGATTGTTTAAATGAAACTCAGTAAAGTTTAATGATTGTTCTACAAAAAAAAACGTGATCCGCCGATTTATATCAGGTGATCCGCCTACTGTTGTCATCGGCCAGAGTGAATGTTTATTGCTTAATAACAAAATCTTACTTGAAATTCTTTTATTCAATTGCTTATTAAACTGCTTATTCATCAAAATACTCTTCTTATCACAAAATTCTTTCTCTTCTTAAAAATCCTCTTTAAATCTCTTAAAAATTCTTTTCTCTTAAAATCCTCTTTAAATCTCTTCTTCTAACAAAAACTCCAACTTCCTAGATTCTTTCTTTTTTTTGAGTTTTTATAGTTTTTGCTTGTTTTCCAGTTGCGATATCTTTTCATTTATTTATATGGCAGGTTGATGAGTCTTCATGTTTACGTCTTTTCTCAGTTGTTGTTTTTAACTTAATTCTTTTTGCTTTATCATTTATTGATGTGAAGAGTGGACGAGTCATCTTGTATGTGTCTTTTCTGATCGTTGTTTTTAACTTTTCTTATTATCGCTTTATCATTTACGAGTCTTCGCGTTTACATCTTTTCTCAGTTGTATTTAACTTTTCTCCTAACGCTTTATCACTTATTTATGTGAAGAGTTGGTGAAACTCTGTAAAGTTTAATGACTGTTCTACAAAAAAAAAACGTGATCCGCCGATTTATATCAGGTAATCCGCCTACTGTTGTCATCGGCCAGAGTGAATGTTTAATGCTTAAAAACAAAATGTTACTTGACAGTGTAAAAAAAACTCAAAGCAAAGTTTGGAATGAAAAAGAGAGGGGGCTACACAACATGAATTTTAATTAAATATATTATTAAAAGATTTTATTTAAAGTAGGTTTTATTTAGTAGTAAACTTACGCAAAACTTTTAAAAGAAAAACAAAAACCATTATCAAAATGCAAGATATATTTATCATTTGAAATTCCTGTTGGTGTAACTGTGGCAAAATGGATCTTCGTGTAAAGTGGCAAAGCCCGAGGAATTTTACTGGACCCATTTTGCTTCCACCTATACCCATCTGCCCGCCAATCGTCTAAAATAATAATAATAATAATAATAATAATAATAATAATAATAATAATAATAATAATAATAATAATAATAATATATATTTATATATACACACAGGTATACATTGCATATACAATAAACAGCTACAATATTTATATGCAACACCACTTGGCAACAAAGAAGGAGAATTTAAACTTTTGTGTGAACTAAAAAGAGCATGATTTAACAACTCATCAATTGTATAGTTAGTAGGTTCCACAGTATAAAATAAAAATAGATATGGCAGGCAAAAAGGTGGAAATTGCTGGAATTATTGGAATTGCTTTATACATGGAGAACAACTTCACATCATATAAATTAAGTGACAGTAATCAGGACAACCAAAATTGTTGAGTAAAAAGAGCAAAAATATAAGCAAACAAACAAAGTTCAAAACATGCAGAGGTAATAATAAAAAATACAGCTGAGAACAAACCAAGTTTATACCAAGGTACAAATTCCTTATAAACAAAACAGAAAATTTATGGAACATATTCAGGGTGTTAGCTAGCCTAATCATTAGCCAAATGGCACCGAGTATACTGTAGAATTCCCAATGGGTTTAAAGTTTCCAAAATTCAATACCTCTTTTTTTTTTTTTTAGTAGTAGTAGTGGTAGTGGTAGTGGTAGTGGTAGTAGTAGTAGTAGTAGTAGTAGTATAGTAGTAGTAATCTTAGTTGGCCTCATTTTACGATTTGCCTAGCTCTGGCGCTACAAATTTTGCCCTCATATTACAATATTTTGCCTGTGTAACAATATTAAGTTACACAGAATGTTCTCATCTTACAAATCTGCCCTTATGTCACAAAATGTGCATAGCATGAGGGCAAAAACTGCACTCATGTTAAGCTACATAGTAACATCAGGGCATTTGTCATAAAACTTATTTATTTTAAGATAAACGATTAAGCAAGCAAATTTGTCAATTTAAACATGGCAAAGTTTGATGTATTAGTGGAATGATTAAGATTGATATAGCAATAAATTTAGATTGATAATATAGTTAGAACGATAACATATTAATAAATAATATTTATGTTGAACATATATGTAATAATATCTAAAATAAATTGAATAATGATATTGACAATATATTAATTAATTAAGATTGATAATAAAGTTAACTAATACCTTAATATAACTTTATTATCAGCAATAAACACAAATTTATTGCTACCTAGGTAGTAATTAATCTGTGTTTATTGTTAAACCAACAATGTTATTGAACTTTTTGTTGACTAATCATACTAATTAATAATACCTTTGAGGTCCTCATTGATGTAAGTTCTATGTTTTTTTGGTACTATAACTAATAGAGATTTACAGAGATAAAGAATAGAATCAGGAGTAATAAAGTAGCAAGCATGGTAAAGAGATACAACCTTAGCAGATGGTTAAGATCAGAAGTAAGATTTGATCCTAGAAGTCATAGGGTAGATGACTCATTCAGTACATTACTGTTCATAAATATAGGAAGATCTAGATTTTTGCAATAAGGATTCCCCGAAAAAAATTTAGTCTTACCTGGGTTAGAGATAATTCTCTATCAAAAAAAGAAAAAATATTATAATTTTATTTTAATTGCAAAATTATAAGTTTAATTTTATAAAAAAGTTTTGAAAAGTTATAACTTTGAAAATATGTCTCACCCATTTTAGGGCTAGAAGTTTGGGTTACATGAGGGCTTCGAACCGGGATTATAGATATATTCCTGTTTATCATAAAATATATTCCTGGCTAACACCCCAACATTGCCACAAGTCAACAAATGTAAACAGTTTCAAGAACAAATTAGACAAATATTTAGCATTAAAAAAATTAACTTAATGAGTTTTAATAGTAATAAAAATTTTTACTACTAATAAAAAGTATAAAAAATTTAAACAAAAATTACTTTTGGTCTTAAGTCTTCTAAGTAGTTTTTGTTTAAATTTTTTATTCTTTTTATTAGTATATACCTATATTATCAAAAGTGAGTTGTCAAAGTGAGTTTCTAATTCACTCGCTGTTAACACATGGCTATGTGTTAACAGCGAGTGAATTAGAAACTCACTTTATATACTACTACTAAATTATATTTTATATACTACTACTAAATTATATATACTACTAACAAATTATAATTATAATTATAATAATAATACACATTTTATATACTACTACTAATTTATAATAATATTTTTAATAATATAGCAGTTACTATATTGTTATAATTTATGATTGTTTTTAGGCAAGTATAATGAAAGCACATTGGTGATCACATTTTAAAATCATAACACAGATACTTTTAAACAGCATGTATAAAAAAGGTCATTTAAAAATCTGCAGATTATTTTCTATAGCATGTCTTACACTGACATAATATAAAATAGACACAAGCATGTAAGTTTGCTATGGAGCCATTTCACAATAATAAACAAATCTTCAAATAAATTATAATAGGAAAGACAATTTTTAGCTTCAAAAAAATGTTCCATATTAAATGACATCTTGAAAATATTCAATATAATATTAAATGACATTTAGAAGTCCTTTCATATTTATTAATAAGATATCTTGCTTTACTATAGCATAGCCTTAAGCAAAGGATAAACTATGCCTAAGTAATGTTAGATTTTACTTTAAAAATATTAAAAGAAACAAAGCTATATACAGTCTTGTAGACTACATGTAGGCTACAGTCTACATTGTAGATTACAAGTATAACTTCTTTAAATGTGTTTAAAGTCTAACTTTACTTTTTATCCAAAAACTATGCTATTTACTACATTATACTATTTTAGTATACAAATATATTTAAAAAATACAAATACTATACAAGTGCACTGAAATATTGCTGCCTAACCTTTTCCATGATTCACTTGTATGACATAAACTTCGCCTGCCTTAGGATTGTTGAGTGAAGTTGTTCTATCTTCATTATTGCTCTTGGTGATAAGATTTGCAATAACCTCTATTTTATGGTGCTTTATGCAACCTGTCAAAACAGGCACAGCCATTTATTAAAAAGTCATCATAAAAAAATTTAGCAATATGTTTGTTCAGGTTGAATTCGTTTGCAGAAATTTAACTATTAAAAGTGCCGTGTCACTTGAATAATCCGCTCCGCTGATCCGCCCCGCCCCGCCGTTTGTACCTACTCTGAAGGTTGTGAGTTCAAGATGGCAAATATTAGCGATTTTTGGTATATTTTTGTACTTTCAACTTCAGATTAGAGCACTTTCAACTGATTTTGAGACCTACGTTTTTATACGATTCTTAATCAGCATAACATTATCTATCAGAATCAATCATAAAATTAGTGGGGAAGGAGGGGGGGTGGGTGGGGGAAAGAAGCAGGGTCTAAATATATATATATATATATATATATATATATATATATATATATATATATATATATATATATATATATATATATATATATATATATATGTTTATAGATATATAAAGAATTTAATCTCTACAACTTCTAGTATTGATATAGGAATTATAAACTAAAACTGTATTTTTATGCATATTACTATTATTATGTTGATTTGAAAACGTTTAGTAAAAAAATTTATCATCAGTTAAAAAAGGTTTTCTATTGCTAACACCCATGTGGGATTATAATATAACTCACTTTTTCAAGAATATATAATATTATAAAAATAATTTTGTAGAGGTGGAAAGATAATACACTTTACATGAGAACTTATATGAGAAAATATTGTAACAGAAAAGAAGGTCACGATATTGGGAGTGACAATGTTGAAGTTGAGGCAAATCATTCCTCTGCAAGAAATCTATTATGTTAAAGCAGTGATTGTATTGAACAATTTTTGATGATAGCAATAACTTTGGATGTGAATAAGCTATGTTGACTTCATTAGATACCTCTGATGGCGACATTCCAGATACACATGTTTTTCAAATGGAATTAAGTTTACTCATCAGTGGAATTAACTGCTCACGTGTATTTGTACATGGTTTGCTAAAAATTTTAAGAAAGAATGAGCTCCCATTAATGCCTAAAGACTCAAGAACTTTGCTCAAAACTCCTAGAACAACCCATGAAATAGAAAAATGTGGAGAAACCTTTATACATATTGGTATATAAGCAGGAATTGAAAAGTGCATGCAAGAAAATTCAGAGGATTTTAATAATAATAATAGCATTGATTTATACATAAATGTGGATGGTTTATCACTCTTCAAATTTGTTGAAATTCAGTTTTGGCTGATATTGGGTTATTTTGGTTGTCTTGATATTTTTATAATTTCTTTGTTTTCTGGCAAGAGTAAGCCAGATAATGTGCATGAATTTCTTAGTGAATTAATTGCAGAGTTTTAAAATTTAGCTGGAACAGTTATTATAAATGAAAAATGTTTTTCTCTTTTTTTGAAGAATTTTGCTAGTAATACACCTGCTCGTATATTCCTGAAGTGTACCGTAAACCACACAGATTACAAATCTTGTGAACAGTGTAAGATTGCTGGCACATATGTTCAACATAGAGTTGAAAATCAAATTGATACATTGTAAGTATTTTGAAATGAAAAAAAATTTGTTTGTTATTGCTCATTTTATCTCTCACAAGTGTCGTGATTCCAAATGACTTTTCAGTTTTTATTGTAACAATCTATAATCTGGATAATAATTACTAAAAATTTGAAGGTGAAAATTATTTTCACTTATGATTGGATTTAACTCCAATATGTACACTCAGGTTTGTATCAAAAATCTGTAATCCTTGGGCCTCGTTTTGATATACTATTATATAAAAATGAGGAATTTCCATTTGAATTTGCATGACCTGCAATTACACTACACCAGCTGATAATAGCAATGGCGAAAAAAAGGTTGAGGAAAACTGTGATCAGAGGATGGCTTTACTACAACCACCTGCTTTTTATCAATCAAGGCGAAAAGAACGCAAGAAATAAAGACCTGTTATTTCTTTTGATTTTGAAAGTGATGATAGTGAAGTACGCCAGAAAATACCTCGAATACAAAACAAACCCCATTTTGATGTATCTGCAGAAACTATTTTACTTCTAAAAGTAACAACTAAGCTTTCCTTGAACACTGCTTTATGAAACTGCTTTTTTGAAGTTGATTATAGTACGATTTTATTCCTGTTTTAGTAAGCATAACTGGCAATGGTTTGGAAGATGAGGAAGATAAGGACTTTGTACCTATATCAAAATCAAGTGAGTATGACATTTATTCCTCGCTTATTTTGTTTTAGTGTTTCTTAAAAAACAGTTCTTCTCAAATTGATGCAATGTTTAAAAGTTCGAAAAGATTGTAAATGCTATTTTAAGTTTTGGAATTTGTAACTACCTAGTGATCCATGTTTAAAATATATTTTCTTTGGTATCCAGGATTCCAGCACTCAGTTCTTTCCTTTCAACTCAATGTTATTTGTTGGATGCGCAACAATGGGGGCAGAGTTGGAAACAGTTTAATAAGCAGCCCAATTAACTCCACCTTGGTTCAAGATATGGACATGGTGAACACGACCGATGAGTTTATGGAATTTGAAAAGAACCTCTTGAATGACACACTTCTCTCAGTAAAAGTAAGGATGTTAATAAGAATTCTTTAATAAATACATGTATACTATTAGTTGCCTTATAAACTCCGGATGGTCGAAAAAAAAAATTAATAAGCGTCCCTTCCTGTTTATTAGGCACCTAAGAGTACATGTAAAATTCTATTAATTTATGTATTAAAATCCATTTAACCAGGTTTTAGACAGGGAAAGATAAAATTACTTTTATAATAGTGGTACAAAAAGAAACAGCAAAGAAATGTTAATGGAATTTGTAGTGTGTACATAAATTATAGGCTTTCCTATATTAAAGCCCAATTAATTGAATCGTTATAAATAAGAAGAACTTTTTTTTTATATAATTTTTTTTTTTTTTTATAAGAAAAAAAAAGGTCTTCTTATGTATAACGATTACTTAAAAAAAAATAAAAAGTTAAGTTTTCGCTAATTGTTTTTCACTCTAGCTGACGCAACTTCGCCCAGTGGGTGGGTGCGACTGGAAAGACTGCACCAAAATATCATTAAATTGTTCTGAGCAATGAGGTAATGGCTAGTTTGAACATGCAGAGCCTTGGTAAAGGAATACGTAGAAAAACTAAATTTACGGATAAGAAAATCTACTGCCTAATATACAACGCTAACTGCTTAAGTTTCCAAAAACAACGGAATCTGAGTTTTACAAAAAACTCAGAGCACATTAAGAAATACTTGTAGTCCAGAGGTAATAGAGAACTTTATTGCTATGTTTGGTGGAATACTAGTAACTGAGGAAGAGACATTTGCTGTTCATTCTTTATTATTTGAAGATAGTTAATTAAAGCAAGGAATTATAGATAAAATGTTAGTTGCAGCATCAAGGATCAGGGAAGATAATAAACACTTTAATAGCAATAATATTATTTATAGTCTTCCTGAAACTTTTACCCAAGACTTACTATGAAAAGAAGCGATGTTATTGTTACAGTTAGGTAAAAGCAGCTCTCTCCCGACTATTCATTTTTTAAAAAGCAGATGCTCTAAAAAGACTTCCTTATGCGGGCTTCAAGGATTGTTCATCAAACTGTGTCAAATTGATTCAATGATAAATTGAAAAATATTAATTTATAAATAGCATTAAAAAATACAGATAAAAAAAATTATTAATATAGAAGGGATTTGACATGAAAAAAGATATGACAACTAATATATAGCTGGGCAAGTAACTGAGTTCCCTTCATACAAACTGAAGCGTTAGTTGAGAGTTTTAAAAGGCTTTACCAAGGCAAGCCATTACTTGGTTATTCGTGTTTGCTAATTAGTTTAGTGAAGGATTTAACCCAAACTACTTTACAAGGTGAAATGGACAGTCATCTGCAAGAAGATAGTTTGGAGCTAGGTGGCAATCATACAAAGGGGGTTACAACGAAAACTAAAAAACCGGTAGTGGTTCTTTTTAGCTTGAAGTACCAAGAGATAGTAATTCAACATTTAAACTGCAGTTGATAAAAAAGCGACTAACAATATTATTAGAAGAGTTAGTTAATAAAATACTTTCCTTTATGGTTTAGGAACGTCATATGATGGAATAGCTAGCCACTTACAAGAAGTTTATGGGGTGGAGGTATCACCTGCAACAATCTCAAGTATTACCGATTAGCTAGTTCCGCTGTTAAATGAATGGCGAGCTAAACTGTTGGAACTGGTTTATGCAATAGTATTTTTAGACGCATTGTTTTTTAAGGTAAGGGAAGATAGTAAAGTAGTTACTAAGGTTATTTATAATATTACGGGTATTACTCAATCTGGTCACAAGGACATACTTGGGTTTTATGCTTGTGAATCAAAAGGAGCACATTTTTGAATATCGATGTTAAATGATTTAAAAGCTGCAGGGGTTGAAGATATATTAAAAGCTTGTATTGATGGTTTAAAAGGTTTTCCAGAAGCAGTAAACACAGCATTTCCTAAAACCGAGGAACAACTTTACAATGTTCATAACTCTTTAAAATATGTGGTAACAATGAAGTATAGATAATATCTAAAAAAAAATTGAAGAGCCATTTCTAGAAAAAAGATTGAACCAAACAGCCGATCAGGTTAAGCTATGAAATGTTGGCACAACAATAAAGAAGCAGTGACACAATTTTTAAGGATGGATGTAAATAATCATAATATAATTCCTACAGAAATTAATGTTTAATGTTTAATGTTCAATGCTTAATGTCTTTTCGTCATTAGTTACTAGGCTTTGAAAGAGCGCATTCTTAAAATGCACGCGGCCATTGGAGAAAGATCCATGAAGCGAGTTAAAACTTTCTTCCTTTTGGAATTTAATTATTAGTTCAGATATATTACATAAAGAATCATATGAAGATAAATAATAATTGTTAAGATCATCTTATAATTGAAGTAAGTATATAAAAAGTTATATATACAGGAAGGATTTAAACTTTTATTAGATAAAGTAGAAAGGATTTAAATTTTTATTAGATAAAGTAGAAAGGATTTAAATTTTTATTAGATAAAGTAGAAAGGATTTTAATTTTTTAAATCGTTTATATTTTGTTTGTTTTAGTTTTTCTTTTAGCAGTTTTATTTTTATTATTTTATTCTTTTAGAAGGAAAATAGGGGTATGGATGTTATTTAAAGTTATACTAATGCTGTTTCCATAAAATGGTTATTACTACATTGAAATTTCTGTGATGCTATTAACTATTTTTGTTCTTTTTTAGAAAATTTAGAAAAGTAAATTAAAATTTTGTGCCAACACTGACGTGGCATGTCACATGTTTTTGTATGTAAAGGTTAAATTTTGTTATGAGGATTACAGTTCTTATGAAGAAAAAAAAGAAGGTAAAGGGTGTTGTTTGTAAATATATATTTTGTAACTTTTTCAATTTTCTCGCATCATTTTTAAAATTTTTGTTTGCACACATTTATTGTTTGCATATATGCTTTTTTGATATGTATGTGTATGTGGTAATAAGTGCTTTAAAGTTGTTTTATCAATGTCTTTTTATAATAATGTTTTTATAATAATGTAAAGTGTTTTTTTACTGTTTGTGTATGTGTTAATATGTGTTATATAATTGTTTTACAAATGTGTTTAAATATGTATATAAGGTATATATTTAACCTTATATAGATATTTAAACACATTTATTGTGTTTATAGTTGGTACATATGTTTATATTATGTTGTTTCTGTGTTTTCAAAGTGCTGTGACTTGGTAAACATCTACCTGAAAATCAATTAGTGTATTTTAGAGAAGGAGCAGAACAAATGGCTTTAGATTGTGCAGCTCAATGTGACACGCACCTAACGGCATGGTTTAAGTTAAATACTGAAAATGAAAGAGCACATTGCTATTCGTATAAAGACATTCCTTATCACTTTATATTTGATGATAAACATTGTAAATGGAAGGTTAGACAAAGGGGTGGTAATAAGGGGATAGTAAGAATGTATAAAGTTAATCCAACTGGAGAATTGTTTTTTCTTAGACTGTTACTTTTGCAAGCAAAAGGAGCAACATCTTGGGAGGATGTGCGTACTGTTAATGGTATTGTCCTTGAAACATTTCGTGAAGCATGTGTTTTGAAAGAATTGTTGTAAGATGACACTGAATGGCAGATCACTTTTTCTGAGGTGGTTTTAACATGTACGCCAAAGCAAATTAGACAGTTGTTTTCAATTATTTTGACCTTTTGTGAATCTGACAATCCTTTACATCTCTGGAATACATGCAAAGCTTTTATGATGCAAGATTTCATTCACCGCTCAATCCCACTTCTAATAGCTGAACAAGCTACTTTTCATCAAATTGAAAAGATTATTAATCAAAGTGGTAAAATGCTGGCTGATTACAATCTGCCTGTTATTGATGAGTTTATTGGCTTAAATCTAGAAATTTTTGATGAAAATGTTCAACATCTGAAATAGTAGAATTGTGTATAAACACAACCAGCTGAAATAGTAGAATTGTGTGTAAAATGTTCTTTGCATTGGCAATGGGTGCAGACGTTTGCATTAACTGAAAATATGAGAGTACAAAATGGGGAAGGTGAATTTTCCCAATGGCTACTTAAACTTGGGAATGGAACAATACCTGTCAAAGAGGAGGATCCTTTTAAAGGATGCATTTAAGTACCAAATCAGTACATTATTAGAGAAAATGAATCAGTTGTTGAAAAGATTTTTGGAGATGCTGATCAAAATGATTATTCAAAACGCGTGATTTTAACACCAACTAATGTTGATTCATTATCAATGAAGAAGTGCTTGAATGTCTGCCGGAAGAGGTCAAAATATATTTAAGTGCTGATAAAATTGATACTGATGACCTTAATGAAAGAAATGATTTTCCTGTTGAGTTTTTGAACAGCTTAACTCCTTTAGGTATGCTACCTCATTGTTTAAAATTGAAAATTGGTTATGTAATTTTGCTACTTAGAAATTTAGATCTCAAAGCTGGGTTATGTAATGGTACTCAAATAAAAGTTTGTGCTCTTCAAAATAATTATATTGATCCAGAGGTTTTGACAGGTTTTTCTGGTGGTAAATGGGTTTTTATTCCTCGAATTCAGTTGGCTCGATCAGATTCTAATTTACCTTTTGTTCTGAAACTTCATCAGTTTCCTGTCAGATTGGCTTATTCAATGATAATTAATAAAAGTCAAGGTCAAACATTGGATATAGTTGGGGTATATCTCAAAAAACCGTGTTTCTCTCATGGTCAACTATATGTTGCATGTTCAAGAACTAGGGCATTTAATAGTTTGTTTTTCAAAATTGATAAACATCTCATTCAAGGTATGGTAGGTGAAAAGTGTTACACAAATAATGGTATATTTTTTTTATTACTTTAATATTTTTTTTTCATAGTTTTTGATAAATATACCTGTCATTTAATATGTTTATATGTGTTATATAAAACCATATTTGTTTATAGCTGTATATATGTTTAAATTATGTTGTTTCCATGTTTTCAAAGTGGTGTGAGTTGGCATTATATTGAGCAAGATTGATAACCTTGCCAGCCAAGCGCTGTACTTATAGCAGAGGTGTGACTTGGCAGCATTTAGTGTCAGGCGGTGTTACTGCTTTAGAGCTAGGTTTTGTTGTCTAGCCTTTTTTAATTATTCTGGAAACACAATAATGTTTAGCGTAATGTTTATGGGAGAGTATGCAACCTTGATCTTTAAATCTAGGATGTTTTAATGTCCTAAATTTGAAGTAATTGAATAACTAATATTGAATATAAAAACAAATATACTTTTATGTAGTTATATGTTTAGTAAAAAGATAAATATATAGTTAACTTTAAATTGGTTTTCTACTTTTGCCTTTCATATTTTAATTTGGTTTGTTATTTTCGCTGGATTTTAGAATCAAGGGTGTAAATATTCTATTGTTATGTGTTATTGTTGTGATGTTTTGTGTTGATAGACTGCTTGGCTTACCTTCACGTTGGTGTCTATTGTTAAAAATGAATAATAGGTAGTTTCATTATTGGAACTTACTGCTTTTATTTATTTACTAAAAGCCAACATTATGCTAAAAATGCAGTTTATATCTTAATTTGATTTTTTTTTTTTTTAAATTTATTTTAGTATTGTTAATCCTTTGCACTTCGAAACAGATTTTATAGTTACATTTTCGATAAATGTTTACCGTAGATTTCCCTAATTCCGAACAAAATCGTACATAAAGTTGAATAACTCCGCTTGCTTTTTGAATTTAACGTTAATTTTTTTAAATAAATAAACTGGAACCTAAACTGAATCGAACCGTATTAAGCAACAAGTATATTTATTATAAAAATATTGTTAATTTTTGAATTTAAAAAATAAAGTTTTCGTTCGGAATTAGGAACACGTGTTCCTAATTCCGAACGTACGTATCAAATCCCAGAAAATGGCATTCATTTAAAAAAATTAAGTAACTTATGCTAGCGTAGACCTCTAGCTTAGAGTAAGGTAAAAGATTTTTAAAATTTAAAATTACTTTTATTTTAATGTAAGAGTATAACATTGCGTTGGTGCAGAGTGTACATTATCTATTTATTAGATCCTGTCTTCCATTGTTTTTTTGTAATCAGTTTAAAAAAAAAACCTTCACAGTCACTGCCTGTTTCTGTCAGTTGACCAGAAGAAATCTCAGTTATTGGTATCAGGTCGGTTGCAGCCTTAGCGAATGCTTCCCCGTTAATCAAATAGGAAGCTTGTAGTGTTTTTTTATCATATAGCAATGCAATTTTATCCTTTACGCAGTTGTATTTTGAAATGGCAGTAATTCAAAGACTGAAACCATTGTTCATTGTAGTTTTGTATTGTAATAATTGTAATAAATTTTCTTTCGCGATCTTCATTTTTTTAAAACTTTGGCATTTCTTTTTTATTAACAAACGTTAAGATAAACAAGACGTTTAGAAATTCAATAAAAAGGTTAAAAGCGTTTATTAGTTTCAAAGTTAATGTTGTTAAAATACTATTGTTAAATATTGCGGTTAATTACTTCCACGTAAAAACTTTTGCAAAAAAAATTGCATTCCATAATCTGTTCGGAATTTGGGAAACATTTTAATTATGCAGAAAAGTACTGTTATTGAGATATCTTACGAAGTATTGCTAATTTTTGTCTTTTTTTTCAGATAAATAACCACCATCAAATTCTACATCGAACAGTACGCAATTTAAATTACCTTTTTTTTTTTAAGTCGGTTTTATATTGTTGGTTTTTCAGGGTTTTAAAAAGTGTTTCGCTCGCAATGAAAAAATTTAATGGTAGCAATATATATTTTGAAAATATTTTTTCATATTCTCATTACCCTAGTCTTCCTATTTATTAATCAGTTTTCCTTTTAAAAATCCCACAAAAATAAAAGATGTAACAATAAGTGAACTAAAGCTGTTCGGAATTAGGGAAATCTACGGTATATTAACTGCCATGTCAAAATAGGTTACTATAAATAGGTAAATCGATTTTCAGATTTTATGTGGTTTTTTTTTTTTCTTTAAGATTTACGATTGACGCATTTATACGATTTATAAAAAGAAAACCTGATTGCCTTTTATTGTAAATTTTTGTCAATTAAAATGATATAAATATATGCAATTAGTTCAATTTTTTTTTAATTTTCTCTATTTTATGCCTAATAATATTTGTGGTACGTAACTTAGGGGATCTTTTTAAACGGGGGGTGAATATCGTTGTTTTGCGCATTTGTCAAATATCGAGTTACTTAAATTTTATTAGGTGTTTAAGTAATTAATTAGCTTAATTTTGAGGAAAGAAAAAATTCTTATGTATGTTAAATTCTTAAATCATTGTTTCACATTTTATTATTCTGGTAGAAGGTCTTCATCAAAAACTTGATTACTCTTAATAAAAATAGCTCTATTCTCCTGACCACCATTAAGGCAAAAACGGGGAAGGGAGGTCCTTTATTAGTGCCAAAATATTTAAGAGAACTAAATTTCGAGTAACAAAAGGAATTTTTAGTAAATGGTAGCAAATTACTGTTTATTAAAAACTGTTGAAACAAAGAGGCCATATCTAAAAAAGGTCAGATTAGTGCCATAAATAGTAATGGTCAAATGTTCAGTTATTTTTAATTAATTTATTTAGTTGTGTGCATTTAACGTTTTAAAGACAATTTCCTTTTTTAAAGAAACATGTATCAAGGGGATACCAAAAAATTAATAATTCATGTATAATTAACGTTCGCTTTATATTACTCTTATTAATTAAAGTTCATATTATAAAAAATATAAAAATTTAGCTTTTTTCGTCAATTTAAAGCATGATGAAGTGTTATTATTTTCCGTCAGTAACTAAAAACGTATTGTTTTGAACTTAGTAATGTCGAGGAAAATGGTTCTGCCTTACACTGATATGACCTATGTGAGTTTTAATTTTCTCAAATAATGTTAAATAATTGGTAAGTTAATTTACCTCCGCATACTTTTTATTTTAATTTTACAGATGGTTTAATTTTTTGAATTTGAAGGCGTTTTTCTAAAAGGGTATTAGTAATGGTTTTGCAACTTTAAATTGTGGAAAACAGCCACCATAAATTAACAGACCGACCATAACCCGTATTACGGGTTACTTTTTGCTAGTTTAGATAATAATTGGACCTGGAAGACATTACGTACCATAAGTTTAAAAAGAAAAAGTTCTTTGTTTTTTAAGACAAGCAACAGTGCTGTGATGCACTGTGTTATGTATAGCATAGTACAGACATGTAGTGAAAATAAGATCAACGCTTTTTAGTATTAAAATTGGCTTAAAGAACATAGTTCAAAAGCGAAGAAAGACCCTAAGAATTATACTCCGTTTGTTTATGCAAAATATATAAATAATACGGAATTAATTAAGTTAGCAGCTAAAAGTATAGGCCGCCAATCTTTGCCACGTTTAGCCGAATTCGAATCACCATTAGAAGTTAAAATATGCAGATTTCTATTGCAAGTATGTTAAGATGGATCATTGGACTGGGTAAGTTTTGCGATAAATTTACCATTTGATGACAGGCGTTTTATACATAAGCAAAAACCTTGCCCGTCAAAGGATAAAATTTTAAAAGTATTTTTACTTTTATTGTAAAATAAAAACAAAGTTCTATTAAGGGGATCCGAGGAATGTCTTTGTCTGCATACAGCGACCAAACCATTAACACGTTTACGAAAATCGACGGCAACGGTGGCAACGAATATAACAGAATCAGGTGTTAATTGTAACAAAAGAAAGCTTGGATTATGGGATTAACATTCTTTGTGTGGATTATATGTTTCGTACCATTTTGCTTAATAATGTAGCAAGTGATATTATCTCTTTTGGTAGGTACATAATCAGCATCATCGAATGTTGTTACTGGAGGTACTGGTTTTACTTGAAATGGAAGATAACATTTTGTTCATGGTTACAGGTAGGTTTAATTGTTTGAATTATAAAAGTAGTGTTTTGTTTTTGGACAGAAGTGATTGTCTGGTTAGTAACATGGAAATGACTAATTATCTCTTTTTTAGGGTAATGTGGTAATAACAGTTTGACTAAACCTTTCAACCAATCACGTATAGGGTCAAATTTATTATTTTTATTTTTCCGCCAAGCTTTGAATTGGTTGGCAACTTCTTCAATAGTGACTAATGGTATTTGCATATGATAAAAACTCTAGTTTTTTAAATTGGTTCATATTAACACACAAATTGAACAAAATTACACAGTTTTGCTGCAAGCATTCATATCTATAAATAGCAGCACAGTTTGCGTATTTGGTTAAGCAGTGCCATTTAAAAAAAAAAGGAAATTTGAAACGAAGAAAAAATGATGTACTAGTAGATGAAGTGTTAGTTTCTAATCATCAACAAAAAAAAAAAAACGTTTAAAAAAACATTTTACAATATATAGCATAAAAATATTAAAATGTACTTTAACAAATAAGATCAATTATTACCCTAACTAGGGATAAAAGAGTTGGAACTGAGACAAAGTAGCCAAAATTTTGACTCTATTCAACCGTTTGTACAAACTTTGAGTTAATCAAAATATATTTAAGGTTAGATTTTTTTACCACAGTTTTCTCTACAATTATTATTAGTTATTTAATATATAGGATATAATTATTGACAAGAACTAGGCAATTTTATTAGCTATGTAAGTTGCAGTAGATATCTAGATTAATAACAGATTAAGTAAATTACATGCAGCTCTATACATTCTCCATAGTAGCTGTTTCAGAACTAGTCCGCGTTTGTACCTCAGCCATTTATTCTAGGAGGTATTCTGTAATCTTTAGGTGATTTTTAGACAATACTCAATACACTGGTGTAATATCGTGGTTACCATAAGCATTATTATTGGCACCTTTCTCCAATAAAACTTTAATTACCTCCTTGTGAACATTTTGTGCTGCAATGTGCAACGGTGTCCAATCATGCTGCAATGTGCAACGGTTTCCGATCATTCTTATCTAAGGTAACACGTTTTGCTCCTTTCTGAAATGAATTTGAAACAGCCTTTTTGTGAACCATTAGTGCAGCATGGTGCAACGATGTTGCACCATTCTTATCTAAGTCATCAACCTTAGCTATTTTCTGCAATAAAGTTTCATCAATGTCCTTGCCACCATTTAGTGGTGCAATGTGCAGCGATTTCCAGTCATTCTTATCTCCAGCATCAACTTTATCTCTATTCTGCAATAGAGTTTTAACAATGTCCTTGTGACCATTTTGTGCTGCAATGTGCAGCGGTGTCCAATCATTTTTATCTAGAGCATCAACCTTAGCTCCTTTTTGCAATAAAGTTTCAACAATGTCCTTTTGACCATTTTGTGCTGCAAAGTGCAGCGGTGTCCTATCATTTTTATCTAGAGCATCAACCTTAGCTCCTTTCTGCAATAGAATTTCAACAACTTTTTTGTGACCCATTAATGCAGCACGGTGCAACGATGTTGCACCATTCTTATCTAAATCATCAACCTTAGCTCTTTGCTGCAATAAAGTTTCAACAATGTCCTTGTGACCATTTAGTGCTGCAATGTGTAGCGGTGTGCAGTCATTTTTATCTAGAGCATCAACCTTAGCTCTTTTCTGCAATAAAGTTTCAATGTTCTTGTCACCATTTAGTTTTGCAATGTGCAGTGGTGTCCAATCATTAATATCTAGAGCATCAATTTTGGCTCCATTATCCAATAAAGTTTCAACAACTTCCATTTGACTCATTATTGCAGCAAGGTGCAAGGATGTTGCATTATTCTTATCAACAGCGTCAACATTAATTCCATTCTGCAATAAAGTTTCAACAATGTCCTTATTACCATTTAGTGCTGCAATGTGAAGCGGTGTCAATTCATTTTTATCTAGAGCATCAACTTTAGCTCCATTCTGCAAAAGAATTTCAACAATGTCCTTGTTACCATTTTGTGCTGCAAAGTGCAGCGGTGTCCAATTATTTTTATCTAAAGCATTGCTTTTTTTTAAGTTGTTAATCATTTTATTTTGCTTTAATAAATCACCTTTTTGTTCGTCGGTAAGTTGCTTAATCTTATCTTCTTTTTCTACCATGGTTCATATTTAATAATACCTGAAATACATGTAAAATATAAGAATACACTGAATTCTAGTAACGACAACACAACGACAACAACTTTAGATAGAGCAAAGCCGCTAATTACGCCATGAGGTAAGACACAAAAAACATTTAACAAAGTAGGTGGTTCATTAAATATTGAAAAATCATGGCATATAAATTTAGAAATAGGATATGATTGTGGTAAAATTAAAAAATTTTACTCACATACGGGATATGTAGATGAAATACTCGCTGTTTAGTAAAGTTGAGTAACCAGTTTAAAAAGATGACAACAATAAGTAATATACCCATGGAAAAAATGGGAGATGCTGCTATACTGATTGAATAAAAACTTCCTAAAACTACAGAGGATTTCGTATTCATAGCCAAAATAATCTGGAACCAAATAATCAATAAATGTTATCATGTTAAAGTAAAGGAATATCAACAGGTTAAGAAGGTTATCAAAATCTCTATGACATTTTGTGGTAAGGAGGTCGATCTACAATATCAAAATGATAAAATGCGCTAGGAAGCAAAACATTAATATTGCTATTATGAACTAACCTACCTGTAACAATATTAAATATCATATTCAACATAAAATAAGTCTGCTATGAAATTTACCTTGCCTAGTTGTTCTCTCATAATCCAACAAAAGCTTGATGAGGTTGTAAAAGAAATCTTAGCAGTCGCAAAAGATAAAGTTGCATGTTTAATTTATTTGGCTCATATACGAGTGGAGAATGGTTGCGACACAAGGCTGTGTCAAGGAGTTGTCCTCTACTTTAGAGAGGAGCATCAGCGCCAACTGATGATGCCTAGGGATCTGAATAAAGTAGCGATCCAGACAATGTATAATGTTAGCAATCATACGGGGTTTTAATCGTGACAGAGACCTACTAGTAACGACAACACTGGGTAAGTGCAAGCAAGCTGGTATGGTGAAGGTAGTTGAATCTGTGATAAATATTATGACTCTAAATATGAAAAAAAAACTCAAACTCCAAGCCACAAAACTCAGCTCTTTCTACAATCCTTCAAGTTAACGCGTTAACTTGAACCCCCGTAAAATGGGCTATACAAATTGAAACTAAAGAGAATTGTAGTTTAAAATTTCAACCTTACTGTTACTCTAAATGCTTCCGGGACAAACCTTTCGCACTATATAGTGGAGCAAATAACCAGGTAGATATCAATATGATTACCAAAGCCATTTATTATGCCAAAAATATTGTGGTGATCAAAAGAGAAAATCTGGAGAACCTTGTTAAACTTATTCAGTAGACGTAGCTATGTTAATTATAGATGAAAAATTTTAGCCAAATATTATAAGAGCAGCCTTATTACATGATGCTATTGAAGATAAAGAGCTTACTCTTGACAAGATTAAGTTAGAATTTAACAAAAGGGTAGCTCAACTTGTTAAAAAAGTAAAAAGGTTTAAAGAACGAATAACTGGGAATAAACAAAGTGTTTGGGATAAAATACTTGAAATATGGATAGATAAAGACGAAGATGCTTATATTATTAAGAGCTGTGGTAGGGAGCATGACTTAAGTACATTACAAAATATAAAAAGAAAAAAGCAAATTGAATTTATCGAAGAAACTATAGATTACTGTTTTTATACTCACCCTATTGAGAGAGGAAATAAGTTAGCCAGCCTTTGTTTTGCTGCGGTGATGCAAGCTCCTAAAACTTATAATCAAACCAAATTTTTTCAGCTCAAAAGGCTTTTCAGAGGATAACAACCTGATTTTTTTCTCAAGTTTTTCAAAGTGATGAGGACACCACCATTATCCTATAAAAACTGGGATTTTAACTGACAATATGCCCATACAATCAAAGTATTTCACTAAGTAAACTAAACCAAACGAAGTTGTAACATACATTCAAGTCCGTGAAGTTGCATATAATAAAGTGGCAGAACTAAAACGTTTAAATATGAGAAAATACTTCAAGAAAATCCGCGTGCCTGGCATGACAGTAAGCAAACATTTAGCCATAGTTAATTGAAAATAAAATAATGAAGTGGGTATTATCTCCTTAAAAAAAAACAGCTCAATTAAAACAGCTACAAAAGTTGAGGCTAATAAAAATCTAATTATTTTAAGTGTGTATATTTTGTCACTTAGATAACAATTATTCATAAAATTAGCTCAACGGCAGCAATAACAAAATATGTATCACTTTGGCTAGCTACAATCATTAGTCCTCCTATAAAAAATCTTTCTCTGAATACACCAATACAACAAATAGAAGTCAATTACAAATATCAAATACACCAATACAAACAACGTTGTAAAGTTTTTTTTGGAAAAGCGCATTTTTCTCATATTTTGAGGAAGGAAATTGGGAAAATTGTAAACATTATATTTAACTCTTACCTGACTCTAGCATATAACATTCGAACAAAAGAAAGTAAAAACAACAACAACCATGAAAAGACGTACACGCGGAGACTTATTCAGTTTATCATATAAATATATGATGAATATGTGTTGAAACTGTAAACAACCGAAAACTATAAAAAGCTCGAAAAAGAGGAGATAGAGAGAGGAGGACGAGGAAGATAAAAGAGTTTTAATAGATTTAAAGAAAATTTTAAGAGAAAAGAGTTTTAAGAGATTTTAAGGAGGATTTTATGAGATAAGGATTTTTGAAAATTTAAAGAGAGTTTTATAAGAAGAATTTATGGAGAATTTAAAGAGCACCTTATGAGAAGAATCGGTAAGAAAAGATATGTGAGTAACTTTAAATAAGCGTTATTATCTAATTTAATGTATTTACATTTGTGTGAGTTTACATTAAGAGAATATAAATTGATTGAAATAATTGAGAATATTTTTTAAGAAAAATAAGAAAAAGTAGAAAAACCAGAGTAAGTATATTTCTTTGCATTTCGATTAAGGCTATATTATTGTTATTATTATACGCGTTAATAATTGCTATTAAACAGTCTAAAGCTCTAACCGCGCACTTGCCATATCCGCGCCGTTACACTTACGTCACACAAATATATCACCTAAGGAACAAAACAAAGAAACCATTTCATAAAACCACTATATCCTCAACCTTGTTCCCAACCTCCATATACCTTTCCGAACTAAACTCTTCAAACCCAACCTCCCTAAGCCTAACATTAATCAACGCACTAACAAACAAAAAGAAGCAAATAAAATATACTTTAATATAAAAAAAAATTAACATTAAAAAAAAACACGTCGTCCTCACAATATTTATTAGTATGAAAAGTTTCCAGCTCAGCTCCCAGTTTAACAAGCTTTTATTTAATAAACATTTTAATTCAAAATAGAAGTTTTGTTTCCACATAAAAAGTCACAATAACCAAGAATTAACGATAAAAAAGCTACTCTTATTTAGTTTCTTTAAGATATAACAAGTCATCTATGATATATATATATATATATATATATATATATATATATATATATATATATATATATATATATATATATATATATATATATATAATATAGCATATATACATGATTAATATAACATTTTTATACAACATTATGCATTCTGCCATCCTCTCGCAGTTGTTATCAACTATAGTATTAAAACTCATCTGCGTAAATAACACTCTTTTACTCAACGTTTGAGCCGTAATCAATTTTTAAACGTAAACACCAAATGAAAGTCAAGATGTATAAAATAATGTGATTACAAACGGAACTCACCGTCAATAAATACAACTGCGCTCAATGTTTTAGAAGCGAGACTAATGTTTTTATCATTAGAGTTTTTAAAATATATTAATGAATGCCATTTAATATTTGCAATTGACGCAAATTATGCTTATGCGATAAAGGTTTTATTTGTAAATTTTTTCAAGATTTAAATAAAAACATCAAAAGTTTATCGAGGATGGAGTATCTTAGACAAATAATCATTGGTTATTCTATAAACCAGTTTTCCTTATTTTTCCTTCAGTTAAGGATTTTTTCTTTTTAATGTTAAATGTTTTTTTTTTGTTACTTTAAATGCTTTAGTTATGTTATTATTTTCATTTTAAATGTCTTGTTTCTAATTTTTTTTCGATTGTAAATGTAAATATCTTTATTTCTTTGTTAATAATATTTTTACGGTTTTATCAATATTTTTGATTTAGTTATTTTTGATTTAAACATAAAAATCAAGTTTATTGAGGATCGAGTTTCTTAGACAAATAATCCTTGGATATTCTATTAACCAGTTTTTCTTATTTTTCCTACAGTTAAGGTTTTTTTCTTGTTAATGTTAAGAGCTTGTTTTTGTTACTTTAAATACCTTTAGTTATGTTATTATTGATATTTAAAATGTCTTATTAAAATTATTTTTTTTCGATTGTAAATATAAGTTGGGTCGTTTCCACACCTACCGTGAGCCGACACTTATAGTAGGTTTTAAATACTTACATAATTATTGCAAAAAGTTGTAATTATTTTTTTATTTTTATATTTTGTGTATCAACAACATCGTCATGCACTTCTATTACAATAGATAGAAACCGCAATACATAGTTACTTATATGAACTCGATGGGTTTATTACGTCCGCCAATTAAAATACTTTTTTTTTAAATACCATCTATTAGAAGCGTTTCAAATAAAACAAGGAAATTTAAAAAGATAACGTAAAATTTTATTTCTAAGTTGACTTAATCAGGTAAATCAAACATGAATCATTATTAATATTATCAAAACAACTCATCATTATAGTATCAATGTTGCATTTTTGAATGCACGATAAGTATGAACTAAAAAAAATGTCATTCTATACATATCGTATGCCCAATGAATAATCAACTTATTTCTTTTTTACGATAAAAATAAATATTATTTTACTTAGATTCTTTTACAATTGCAAGACAAAAATGTAAGACAAAAGTTTGTAGCTCAAAACGAAGACTTCAATATACAGATAGTCAATTACGTGATGCTATTAATGCTGTTAAAAAAGGTATGGTTGTGTACAAAGCGAGCAAAACGTTTGGAATTCCTCATCAGACGCTTCGTGATAAAATATTTGGAAGAACTGCTTTGAAGATACAAAACTGGGTGTATGAATCGGTTCTAGGTGAACAAATTGAAAACAAGTTAGTCGAGTGGTTACTAACATGCAGCAGAATGGGATTTGCCATGTCTGTAGTACAGCTATTAGATACTGTGCAAAAATATTTGAATTCCAACAATATAAAAACAAAATTTACTAACAAATCGTCCTGCAAAAGGTTGGTTTTATGCATTTCTTTGCCGTCACAAACAGCTATCTCAAAAACGAAGTGAATGCTTAAACCGAGCTAGAGAAGGAGTAACTGAAAAGGCCATAAGAAACTGGTTTGCTGAAGTTCCGAAGCTTTTAGGACAAAAAGCTCAATATTTAAATGATTCAATGCGCGTTTTCAATATGGATAAGAGTGGTTTTCAGTTGTCACCAAAAACTAATTTATTAATTGGTGAACGAGGAAAAAATACATGTGATGAAAGTGCTCGAAGTAATAAAAAAAGCATCGCCACTTTATTTGCAGTAAATGCCAGGGAAACTTTTGCTCCATCATTAACAATTTTTAAATATGCTCGTCTTCCAAATAGAATTATAAATGCTGCTCCGTCAGGATGGGGAATGTTTTTTTGAGTATATTACAAACGTTTTTCATCCATTTTTGATAAAAGAAGAAATTCCTTTACCAGTTATTATTTTTTTAGACGGTCATGCGTCACATTTTTCTATCGAACTTAGTGAGTTTTGCTCTAAAAACGGAATAATTCTTGTTGCTTTGTTCCCAAATGCAACACATATTTTGCAGCCGCTCGATGTGGCAGTTTTTAGGTCAATGAAAGCAAAGTGGAAGTTGCTTTGCCGACAATGGCGCGTTGACCATGAAGGACAAGAATTAAACAATGAAAATGTACCAGAAGCATTAAATTCTTTTAAAATCGATCCTTCTATGGCATGTAATACTAGAAGTGCTTTTAAAAATACCGGAACTTTTCCATTTGATGCTAATAATGTTGACTACAAAAAAATTGTTCAAAAAATATCTGAGTCAACTTTTGCTCCGGCTCCTTATTTAGAAGAGAACCATTCAAGTGTGACTTTATCAGCTTCCTCTTCCATAACCTTTATTAAAAAATGCATTGATTTAAGTATTTTAGAGCAGTTTAAAATGACTGATGAACATTTAGGTTGGAAAGGTGATCTTGAATACCTCCAGTTGTATCACTTTTGGAAAAGAGCCTTATCTGAAACGTATATGACCATAATTTTACCTGATGAATTACAACATGGTAATAAAAATCAATCAACAACTTGTAATTTAGAAAATTTGCAAGATATAACCGATATGGATATGCCTGATTACAATAATGCAGCTGTAATAGAACCAAAACCAGCTTGTTTCAGTTTAAAAGTAGCAGCAGAAATCATAAATCCAATTGAAAGTGTTTTAATATGCCCAAAAAAACCAGTCCAAATGTCCAAGCGCAAAGGAGAACGTTTACCGTCGGTTGTAACATCTGAAACGTGGCAGCAAATTCAGAAGACAAAAGTACAAGAAAAGTCACAAATAAAGGATGAAAAATTAAGAAAGAAACAATTAGCTCCAAATAAAAAGTCAAAATTAGAGGAAGAAAGATTAAAAAAGAAACAATTGGCTATGAAGAAAAAGTATTAAATGAAAAAATTAAAAAAGAAAGAGAAAACATGAAAACTTTGAAAAAAAAAAAAAATTGCAAAAAAAAAGAAAGCCTTGAAACTGAGTCAGAAAACGAGTTCCATTAAAATGTTGATAATCATTATAAAATAAGAATCCAATAGCTAAGATGAAGCTCTATCCTTTCCAGTTTAAGAACCTAAACGATATGTACTAAAGTAACGGAAATGCTTTAAAATCTTTAGTTTTAGTTCATAATAATATTTTTATTACTATATATTTAATGTTTATTTGATAGTCTTTTTTTTATTTATACACCCAAGACGTTTAATAAAATGTTACTAATGCATTAAATTTTCATTTGGAACCGCGAGCGCATTTTAAACCAGACACTAAAGAAGATTTTAAAATATACGATAAGTGTCGACAATATATACGATAAGTGTGAAACACTTACGATAAGTATGGAAAACTGCGCTTTAAAAGTTTGATCAAAATAAGTACATTATTGATTTAAATTTCAGAGTAAGAATAATTTTAAACTAACCGTTATATTATTGCATTGACGGCTGCAAAAATTCATTTCTAAAGCATTTCTACTTTTTGAGTAATCTAATATATTATAATAACTTTTGTTAAACTCACGGTAGGTGTGGAAACGACCCTATCTTTATTGTTTTGTTCAAAATATTTTTACTTTATCATCAATATTTTTGATTTGGTCAAAAGAAGTATTTGTCTTTTGTTGTTTTTAATTTCTTATTTGTTACTGTTAATTATTTAGTTTTGTTACTAATGTTTTTTTTATACTATATTAACACAAACAATATATATATATATATATATATATATATATATATATATATATATATATATATATATATATATATATATATATATATATATATATATGTAAAAACAGACAACAAACTATTTTTATTTGCTCTTACTAACATTTAGATAACGTAAATAAAAAAATTATGAGTTTGACAATAGATTTTAGTTAAGTGCAATAGGCACTTCCTGTAAATATTGGAAGCTAATACTTTTAGAGAGCACCGAAAAAACCCTTTTGGAATTTTGTTATATACACATTGGTAACTTACCTGGCAAATTTTCAAAATTATTTACCGACGTCCAAGGGAGAAAGAGCAATTTGAAGTTTTTAGTAAAAATATCCAAAAAAGAACCAAACATTTTCAAAAATCATTTTTGTTTGTTGGCATTTATTTTCTTCAAAAGTGAAATTTTCTTATACAGTGATACCAAAAATTTACAAACACAATTAATTAAAATAGTTTTAAAATTTTGTGCCAATAATTTCAAATATTGCTTCTATCAGAGTTAAGAAATCAATGTTTTTAACACTTGGAAGCAAAATTCTCTGAAAATTCTTTTAAACATTTTTCTGAAAATATTTTTTCTAACTTTTCAGCACGTTTGCTGTTAAATTCCACAACACATTGTAGAAGCTGGGTTCCATACTCATGATGTGAAGGGCTTCGTTTGAATCTTCGCCAGTGAGTCTTAAACTTCCAAATTAACTTCCAATATTTACAGGGCGTGTAGGCAGCATAAAAAATATAAAGTAACTGCATCCAGTATTTAATTTAAGATTTTAATCCTACTTTAATCGAAACCTTGTCTAAATATTTGTTTTTGGTGACTATTTATCATTTTGTTATAACTAGAAAAATGTTTTGTTTTAGTGTAGGTAGCAACCCTTGTTTCGAGCATGAGATCTTAGTCAATAAATTAAGTCACTTTCTGAGTTGAAAGGTCATAAATCATGAGTTAGTAAAATGATTAAGGTCTTTAATCGCTTTTTCTGCAATAGATCTAGCTTTTAGTTAGAAGCCTCTTACAAATTTCTCACTTATAGTAGTTTTATTCTGCGTTATAATAATAATCTGCGTTAATTTAAAGGGACTTACAGCAGAATAAAAGTATTTTTTTTTATGATTACAAGAAGCAACCAAAACAAATTTAAATTATTGCTAACAACTCTTAGCAGCATGAAATGGAGGATTTTCTTGCTGGAAGATAATTCCCATGTCTTTTTGGAAAATGTCAATGGAAAGCGTTAAATAAATAACCAATATTTTTAAATATCTTTGAGAATCAAGCCTTCCATCAAGTACTTTAAAGCAACCAACACCTTTACAGTTCACGCAGGCCCATATGCTACTACCTTGTTTTGTTCTATAAATAGAACAATCTAGGTACATTATTCATGAGGCATTCATCTAAGTAGTGTTAGGTTTTTTCTTGAATCAACCTCAACGTTCATTTCACCGCTGAAAAGAACTTTGCACCACATGCTCTTAGACAAAATTTTAACAGCTAAACATCAGATTTTTCTTGCTTTCTGATGTTTTTTCGATAGATGTGGTTTTTTGCAAGCAGGTCACCACATGTAATTGAGTTTTCGTAGTGCTCTTTTTTCTTGCCATTTTCGACTGAGATCAATAAGTGATAACTTTCTATATTTTTTTACTTTGCAAATAAGTGAACGTTCATTTCCTTTATTAGAAATGCAAGGTCTTCAGGGACGTGGAAGATTTTCAATTATATTGGATTCATGATATCGGTTGACTATTTTGCTAACATTTGCATGTGCTGTGTATAAATGTTTCGCATTTTTTCTCATTGAGATGTTTTGTTCATTCATTGCTGTGAATTTACAATTTGTCATAGTATTAATAGTTTTGCCGGTGATTTTAATTCTTTTTTTGCTGAAATGTTTTTGTTAATTAGACACTAATTTTTATATTTGATTTTATACAAAGTTTTCAAACATTTGTCGCAACTTAAATAAAAGTTCTCTAATAATTATTATCAATTCTCAAATAAGTTTTATCCAAAGACAAATGCAATTTTGAATGAAGTTTAAAGTAATAGAGTGAATTGTTAATTTCGGCCGTTATATTTATTTTAGATTACGAGATGTGTCAAAAAAAAAAAAGATAATCAGCACATGATTAATATATTTATAAATATTCTACATTAGAAAGAAAATATGATGCTCATAAGTTAACACTTTTTATATTTAAAAATCAATCGATCATTGATTTATTGTAAATCAAAGTCGAATGATGGCAAAAAAACCATTTTGGAATGTTACTAATGGCCAATACTGTATATAAAACTTAACACAAAAGAAAATGTTTCGCATTTGTTAGACAGATTGGATTCACAATTTATTTTCGCAGAACCGACACACTAATTTTGTTTGAGAATAATCAAAAGAAAAATCGTGGATTTCATTCACGCTCAAATTCTCTATCTGTTTCATGCTCACAAGCGACATATATCGTGAGTTTTGGGCATTTGTTTTTCTCGAACCCGTACTTTAGTCACTCAATAATTTAGTTTCAAAAATGCCTGCACATCTGATGGTAAATTATGAAGGCTCTCTTGGAAAGTTAGGTATTACTTCATATTGGAAAGTGCTCACTGTTTTAAAAACAACTTTGTGTCAAAACGAATAACAAAGGTAAATAAATTTTTTGAGTTGATTACAGCTATATCTATAAAGCCATACAAAAACAGCCCAAGGCTATCGTTTAGTAATTTTCAAACAGAGAGTGTTGAGCACATTTCATATGAATGCAATTGCACTAATAGTCGCGCATCGTAAGCCTTTTTCACAAGGGATTCGTTTGCAAATGACCATTATCATTTATAAAAGGAAAAGAGAAAAATTAATAATGATAAAACTAGAAATATTGATAAAAAAAAACATAAAAATATTATTAAAAATAAACCAAAAACGTAATAACAAATTAAAAAAAATGAATAGCTTGAAAATGCAAATAGTAATAATAACAAAACTAAATAATTAACAGTAATAAAATAAAAATTCTCATAAGAAATCAAGAAAAACCCAAGCAAAATGAAAAATATCGGTTTATAGAATATTCATGGAACTTATGCGCTAGAAATTCTTTCCTCAATAAACTTTTAATTTCGTTATTTAAATTTTAAACTAAAATATAGTTTCATTTGTAGAACATTGGCATTAATAAGTGCTTAAAAGAAATTAAGGCATTTCACAAATTGGCTCAATGCTTATGATTAAAAAGGTTAGTCGATCCAAAAAGTTTGTCACCCTGAGTGCAGTTTTTTTAATGACTTTATGTTTCCTTTTATTTTAGAATTATAGTATTTCATGTTAATTTTTTTTATTTTGTACTTACGTGTAATGATTGAAAATCATTGATCATTAAGCAAAAAAATTGTTCTATTTTAATTTGTAATTAAAATTAACTGACGTTAGTTGCTGAATGGCTTCCCAGTAAACACGATTTAGTTGGTCCAACTGACGGGCCAGTATTGGCTACAGTTGGCTAACTGTTGGCATTTCTTGCCAACCATTAACCGACTGTATACCGCGTGTTTTTGAATCGTAAAAGTTTCCCGTAAGTTTGTAAAAGAATATTATAAATATATTCACTTAGACCATGCGACTAATTATTAAAATTATTCAAATAGATTCATTCAATGATTAAAACTATTCCATAGAGTTAGTTTAGTTTGAAGCTTTTTATCATTTTTTTTTCTTTCAAACGCTTTTTCTACCCTTTAATTAAACTTTTAAACTCAAACTCTCGTACACCTCTTAATATAACCGTTACGCTGGTAAGTAGAAATATTTTACATTTATCCATTAGAAACACATTCAGATATAATTTTTGACATTGGTTGAGTTTTTAATTTATTTTTATGATGACACCATTGTTGTATTTGTATAAGACATTTTAGCTCTATTTTAACTATTATCAAAAGTTTAAATACAGCTAAAATGTATATGTGCGTGTATAGTAGTATGTTTATGTGTGTATTTCTGTATGTATATGTATGTATGTATGTATCTATCTATCTATATATATATATATATATATATATATATATATATATATATATATATATATATATATATATATATATATATATATATATATATATATATATATATATATATATACAGAGTGTCTGCCAGATCAGGGGAATTCAGGGAAAAGTCAGGGAAATCAGATATCTGCAAAAAATCTAGGATAATCAAGGAAATTAGGTTGAATTTTAAAAAAATCAGGGAGAAATCAGGGAAAATGGCTCTTCATCAAACTTACATAACTTAAATAAGTTGTACATAGTACATGTAATATAAAAGTTTATTTGGCAGATAGTTTTATGAACTTCACTTGCATCAAGCGAATCTTGAATCTTCACTTGCAAAAATGTAAACAATTATACAACCCATATTAAATGTATCAATACTTGATACATTTAGTGTGGGTTGTATTATTGTTTACATTTTTGCAGTTGAAGAGCATTTTTCTAAACGAATCTAGGTCAATTTTTGTGAAGTTGAATTTGGGTAACTTTAAATTAAATCAAGGAAAACAGGTAGAAGATCAGGAAAATATCAGGGAAAAGTCAGAGAAATCCACCTAAAAATATTGGCAGATATCCCTATGTATTTTGTATATATTGCATATAATATATGCCATATACAATATTGACATAATATATGCAGTATGTAAATAAATGGTATATGCAATTGCATATACAATATGACATATACATTTCATATTAAGCATATATAACATATTATATTATATATATATATATATATATATATATATATATATATATATATATATATATATATATATATATATATATATATATATATATATTCATATAATGCATATAATTATAGCATTTTATTAAAAGGGACTTCAACTTCTGAAAACTATGAGAAAACTGTTCAAAATTTTGGGGATCAGGGAAGTAAGGTTTTGGATAAACTATTTGTTTTTTTGTTTTTTTTTTTGTTTTACTACTTGTTATACATTGTATATGTGTTAAGTATACATACATTGATTAAGATGCTGACATGTTGACAAAGGAAAACTATTTATATTTTTTGTAAAAAAAATTAATTTGTGTTTTAATTAAAGTCATAAATGGATGAAGGCTTTAAAAAAATACATATTTCATGTTACAAAAATACACATTTCTACTTTTTTATGCAGATAAAGGTTTTAAATAACGCTCTTTTCCATGGCCTTAATAACACAGCACAAAAATGTGCTAGAATACCATTTTTACAGCAATCAATTCACCTACAGGGATAAATAACATGAATTTTTAAAATTTTAACTCCAAATATTTGAGTTCCATAACACCTTTATCGATGTATGTCTTCAATTTAAAAACTAGATTGTGTTTTTGAAACCAGTTTTCCAATAAGATTCAAATGCAATCAAATATTATTTAATTATTTATGTATGTTTATAGAGAAGTTAGCAGCTTTGGAGTTAAGATTAACAGAACTGGAGCAAAAAAATTAAGTTTTTAGAAGTTCAAAGTTTTTTGGATAATGAAGATATTGTTGTTCCCCCTGGCCTTCCAATGGAAAGTAAGGAAGATTTGGAGAGGTTTAACCTTATGATACAGATGAAATCTGAGATGGCTCTCTATAAAGTTTGAAATTATTTTTTGTATTATAATGTTTCTAGCAGTCTTCAGGTTGCGTTTAAACTAGTAACTATTATTTTATAAGATCAAAGATAAGTTTTTTTATAAGTCTTATAATTGTAATTTATCAAAGGTAATTTAATAATACCTTAGTTATATTATACCGCATTACATTTTCATTTACCTTTGAAAAAATAGTTTAAATAAAAAAGTTGTAATATGTAGCATTATTTGTTTTTAGGTCGAATATCTGCGTTCTATTGGCGGTAAAGTTGAACGTCCAAAATACATATGATGTGTGTTGGGAGCCATGTTTTCCAAAAATTTTAGCGTTTTATGTAATCTAAACGGATCTTCAAGTAAGATGATAGCTACTGGAATGGGCAAGGTTAAGTTGCGATGTTATCATTTTGTGTTAAAGTGCTTACTATGTAAGTATTACTAGTTATGTAAATTTTTAGTCTATAAAAGTGAACTGTATTTTTATATTTACAAAAATATGTTTACAACACTAAGAAAGAATATAATATGTTAGTACTTATGACAATTACCAGTGTTGTCATTAGTTGTAAATTTGTAAGATATTATATTCTCCCTTGGTGACTTGAACTTATTATCATATGCACATATTTTTAAAACTGCTAACCAGTTAATGTAATTCTTGATTTGCAAAGTATATGTATAAGAGCTTAAAAATAACTTAAAAATAATTTATATTTAAACAAAAAATAAATTGAGTTTTTAAATTTATTTTCATTTTATTCTTTTAGCAGCAGTAAGAATTCAGTATCTTAATTCCAAGGATAAAGATATTTACCCGATGGTTTCAAGATGGTTTCAGGGCGCAAATGATCAAGGAGATGGGCGAATAAATAGACAGACGAAAAGCAAGGTTATAAAAAATCAGTTGCAGTTAATCAATGAAAAGAATATTTAGTTATTATTTTCTTTTGAAAATTTATAAAAGCTTATTTTTCTTGATTTTATTTATAAATCTAATTTTTCTTAATTATTATTAATAATTATCTAATAAATCGCCACGTTTTTAAATATTAGCGTTTTACAATATTGTTTTTAATTAAAGTTGCCAATATTAGTTTCAAACCTTTAATAATATTAACTACAATAATAGAATATTTTTAGTTCTTTATTTGTAAATATTTTTCTTTAATGGTCTGGAAATAAAAGTGTAATGATAAAAAATTTGTTCTTTTCTTTGTATTCAACTAAGTTATCTATAAATAATACAATATTTTGTGTCGACAGTAGTACTGTTTGGTAAAGTCTGATATACAAACAATCACTATTAGATAGAAAATTAAATATGAAAAAGCAAAGTTATACTTTGTTATTAAGCAATATTCAAAACATGATTTATAACTTTTGCACTTTCAATTTAAGCGCAAAAGTGAATTTAAGAAATCGCGAAAAAAAATCATATAGTTGGGCCGGTAATGGTACCAACTGTTAGCCAACTGTTTTATTACTGTTGGGCCGTTAATGGCAAACAATTGTTTAAAAACAGTTGGCTAAGTGTTGGTAAAAGCGTTACGTTTTTTTCACGGTACCAACTAAATAGCCGACTGTTGGCCCAACTGTAGCTAATAGTTGGTTATTAGGATCGGGCCAACTACTTACCAACTGTTCGATGTTTACTGGGTTATTTCTTTTTTACATAAAAAATATGAAAATCGGAGTCGAAAGTTTAGTCTTATTAAACTGCACATTACCGATATTAATTCCGCAAATTAGAGTGGATGATTGGTCCCTCTGACTTTCGGAGCCTCACGGACCTATCGATCAAATAATTTTATATTTACCTTGAGAGTTTTTGTCTTCTCAAAACTTATGTCCTTCTTGCTAAACTTAACTTGGGTGGCTATTGCAAACTGATTATATTTGACGTTGTTTAAAAATTTTTAGATGTGCTGATTTCAACATATAAAAATAGAAATAAGTATTTTTCTGATTGATGAAAAAGTTGTTGATGTTCCTGATAAGATCCTGGTAAAGATCTCAACACAAATCAGGGATATCTTTTGAATGCATGTTTAACTGTGTTGGTAGCACGTGAGTAAACTCAATACCCACATTTTTTAGAGTGTAGCTACCAGGTAATATAAATCATGCGAGATTGATGAATAAATTATATACAGTTGCATTAAAATAACTATTGAGATAAAATAGTATTATAGTTTGTTTTTATGGTTCAATACAGTTTCACATGAAATGTAATAGTAGATACCAAGATGGGTCGAAAAAGTTCTTTTCTTTTTATGACGCAGCGTCAGCAACTCAATATGCCAGATCAAGATATTGAGTTTCCAATAATGCAGAACAGCTGCTATTTTGCTCATTTTGAATATTTTTGTGCCGAGCTGAATTTTTAAATTGTAAAATGCGAATCCTTGACCTCTAAAAATAGCGGCTTATTTGGACGGTTTTCCTTTTGGAAGAAAAATTACTTGCCGGGAAACCAATATTTTATTGTATTAATAAACCCAATCGTAATGGTTTTTTTTATGTGAAGAACCCTTACTCTTTCGAATATACTGGTATGTTTTCAAGGGGAGTTAGCTCCGGTCAATATTGAGTCTTTACGGGCTACCAAAGAAAAAAATCTAAAATGCAGGTTCTTAGACAAAGTTTACTCAATAAGAAAAAGTATAAAAAATTATAAAAAACCTTAAGTGATTCTTTCATATGTAATGATTCAATAGTTAAAATTTCAACTCTGAAGATTTATTTTTAGATAATATATCTTGTTTGAAATATTGTGTTTCCACAAAAATTATAACAGTAGAAAGATGAAGGCAAAGAGAAACTAAGTTTTAAAAGTAAAAAACATTTAAGGATCTTGGATGAAGTCACCAGGTATTTAGGAATTGTTTTGTTCACTTTGTCTAAAAGTCATTAATGTATTCCTCTAAGTCTTTCTCTTTGATTTATTGTTTCAAGCAAATTCTTCCACAACATTCTACTTACACGACAAACATCTTGTTAAACTGATTTTTTTTAGGGTACGCTTTCTCTTTCGATGTCTATTGAAATTTAACTTGTTTGTTCTTTTTTCACTCATAGTTATTTTATTACTTTAGTTTTATAGCATTGAAATACTAAAAAGCGAGAAGAGAGATAACATTTAGTAAAACAATAAAACTTTACTGAATACACTCAGCTACAAGCTGAACACAGTTTTTATAAGCTACGTTCTAAACGTTTTACCATAGTTAATACAGAATTACCATGGCAACGTAATTAATAGAGTTAACTGGTTTGGAAACTCCATAAAATCCATTGTTTAACCTTTTGACACAAAAACAGAGCGTAATTGAGGCTTCTACTGGGCACGCAAACTTTTAAACGGTGTTTATTGCTGAGTAATACTATAAACTAATCATACCTTTAATTCCCAGCTTATCTGTAGTGATTATTTTTAAGTGATTTTTCTTTTTATAGAAACACATTGACAGATGTTTATGAAAATTAAATGCCAGTTGCTAATTGCAGAATAACGAACTGTGGAACATCAAGAAGAACAAAGAGTGAAGGGATATTCAAGCTTCCTAGTTCAAATCCTACAGATCCTGCTCATCAAAATTGGCAATCTGAATGGTTAAATTCAATGACTAAAGGACGTGTTATTAACCAGAGTTTATAGAGCAGATCAACTCTGGAAAGGTTTTTGCTTGAGAAAAGCACTTTAAGCCAGGTGATTTTGAAACACCTAAGTTTTAAATAAACTATATGTGAGTGTGTGTGTATAATTATCAAATGATTTTATCTTCAGATATTGTTCTCAAAATGACAAAAACGATTATGAAAAATGGAGTTATACCAACTCCTACAAAAAGCTGTAACGTAACTTTCCCAAAACAAAGAATGCGAAGAAAAGTTATTTTGTCTGAGGCTAAAAAATTAACTAAGTACTATAATAAACCTAATGTCAATTCAAATGTAATTCCAAGTCTAAAACTCTTAAATTGTTGGATAACAGATGTGAAAGAAAATGAAATACCTATTTTGAAAAATGTTTCAAATGTTCTTCCAGAATTTGAGATTACGATTGACAAATGTTTAGGCTATAGTTTGGCTGCATATGGGTATATGGTTCCTGAATGTCATCCTAAATACTCTGACTTCAAAAGAAGTATGCAAAATATGACTGTGACAAATTTAATTAATGCGCTTAAAAGATATCAATTATGTATAGGTGCACCAATTCTTGAAAAGACAGCAAGTACCATACACCATTGTATACCTTTTAAAATAAATCCACATTATTGGTATACACAATTATCACCACTCAATCGTATGTCATGCTATAGAAATATGAACTGCGATGTTTTACTTAAAAATTCAAACAGATGCAAAAATTGTTTATAAACAAACAAGTCAATGATATATTCAAAAATAAACAAAGTTAAGCGTAACAATGAGCCAGCCAAATTAAATGCTGCTATCACTTTAACAACACCATCGAGGCTTAAATTAACAATGCAAGAACAAAAAATTTGTTTAGTGTCTCTCCATCTGGAGTCAAGTATCACCCAATTACAATAAGATACTGTTTATCTATAGCATCAAAATCCCCATCTGCATATCAAGAAGTAAGAGGTTGTAACGTTTTTGTTTCGCCAACCCTGAGGACACTCCGTGATTATAAAAATTGTATAACGCCAAATGCTGGGTTTCATTTTTGCATTGGCCGAAATTAGTATGCAAACGGAACAATATATAAAAGTTGAAAGATAAATTGTTCTTTTTATTGATAAGATGTCCCTAAAGTTTAATGTAGTTTTTGATAATAATAGCCAGCAGCTAATTGGGTTTGTTGATTTGGGAGATCCAGACCTGAATTTTGCTACATTACAAAAATGTGAGCTTGCAACTCATGCTCTTGTTTTCATGGTTAGTGGCATTGCCACATTGCTTAAGTCTTCAGTTGCATTCTTTGCCACCATCACTGCAACAGCAGTGCAGCTATTTATTTCATTTTTGAAGGCGGTATGCATTTTAGAAAAAAGATGCAATCTTTATCTAAAATGCATACCGCCTCATATAGTCTCTATAGTCGCCGATGGTGAATCATTAAACCGAACAATGATTAAACTTCACCGTCACATGTGCAGAGATGTGAGTACTCCTGTTATTTTTAAAAAAATAAATTTGTATGCTAAATATAGATACATCTACATTTTACCAGACACGCCACCTCTGATTAAAACTGCTCTAAATTACTTGTTAAACGTTGGCGCAGAAAAATGTACACGTTACTTTTGAAACAATGGAAAATACTTTTGTTGCAGCACACTACTCAATTATATTATGAAGATTTAGACAATGGTTTAAAACTTATGCCTAAGTTAAATAATGAACACACACATTAACTCTTACCCTGCTATGATTTTAAAACTAGCTTCTCAAATTTTAAGTCAAACTGTAGTATTTGTTTTGAAAACCTTTGGAACTGAGGAATATAAAGAGAAAGCTGATATTTGTGAAAAAATGGACATGTGTTTTAATCGTGTTAATAGTAGATCTCTTGAAGAACATAAAATTAATATAAAAGCTTTCCTTCAAAAACTCGCAGAACGAAATGATTTACGATTTAATTTCCTTTTAAATGATTTTTTAGATAATCTTCAAGATTGGAAATGATCTATAGATGTAAGAGTAAACAATACTCTTTATAGATGTAAGAGTAGACAATACTCCTAGTTGTCAATACTCTTATGAGGCTAAAGCCAAAATGTTCATTTCAACTCAGACTCATGAAGGGTTAACAATGACATGTAACTCAATTGTTGAAGTTATAAAGTTTCTGTTAGCAGAGAGTTTGTCTTATGAACTCACAAATAGATTTTGTCAAGACCCATTAGAGAAATATTTCATTGCTAAAAGACGAATAGGGAGACATTCAGATAACCCTGATACTAAATAGTTTTAATGTAATTCTAATGCAATATGCATCCAAAGAAAGGTTTCGCTCAAAACTGGAAATACTAGAGGCTCTTACTTTTAAAAAAGTCTTCGATAAATGTGTATGAAGAACTTATACCTAAAAGAAAGAGAAAAAAAACATGTTTTACAAACTACTGTATTATAAAAACTATTTGAAACTTTTCTTAAAACTTTTATAAAACTATAATATATATATATATATATATATATATATATATATATATATATATATATATATATATATATATATATATATATATATATATATATATATATATATATATAAATATATATATATTATTTGTCTTTCAGTTAATATGATTCTTTGATATTAGCACGTAATCCTTTTTTAGATTAGTTCTCCTGTTTTTTTATTGCTTTGTGTAATGTCTTTGACAAATGAATGACTTCGAACTCTAAAATATAATCCCAGTATTGAACACAAAGTAGATTTTTTTATATCTTTTTCACTTTCTAAATCACAGCTTTCAAGAATAACCCTGTAATATTTATATATATCTTGATCAAATAATGTTTTTTCTGTAAATGAGTCTATGTCTATGTTTTTACTTTATTCTGATTGTTCTGTATATAAACAAAATGCTTTTTCTGCTATAAATAATATTTGCTCTAGCTCAATTGTTATGCTAGTGAGTCCTTCACGGTTAAGAGCATTGATAAACTTTTGGTCTTGAGTATTTTTGGTTTAAGATTGGCAGCTTTTTATTATTGATATTGCTTGTTGAATAGGAATGTCATTATTTGTTCGAAAACTTTGGATCTTTTTTTTAATTTTTGGATACGGTAACCTCCAAGATATTGCAATCCATACCTTTCCCTTTCACAAATTGCTTGTCTATTTGATGTCTTTTTATCAGTAACACTACATATATTAGCCCTTTAGTAAGATGCTATGCTATCAGCAAGCTTAATAATAATGTAGCAGCATTTTCATAATCAGCATCACAATTAATGTAATTCCGGAAAAAGCTAGAACATTAAATGACGTCAAGGATTTGATAGTTGTAATAGTTTTTACCAGTGAAATCCAAAGAACTGTAAATATTTGTTTGAGTTTGTTTATGACGGTTTTTGAAGGATATTTTAGAAACATTTTTCAATTACTCTATCAAACTGAATTTCATCTTTTATCTGGTCAGTCTAAAGTTTTTTAACAACTGCAATTATTTTATCACCGTAATTTGAGTTTTCTTGAGAGACACTTTTTTGAGTTGCGAGAAAAAACTTTGGTGTTAAAATCTGGATTTTTAGCAAGTTCATCAACAATAACATTGTTCGGGTGCCTTTTAGAGATATGCAAGTTCAGCCGTCCTTTACTTCTACAAACTTTAACACATGCATTACCTGAGAAGAATCCAAGGCTGAGTTAAAAATAATTTTAAGTTACGTGAATGTTTAACCAACTAAATCAATTAATCACTCAATCATTTAACTTTAACTTAATTTGATCACTTATAAAAAACGTAAAAAGAATTTTGTTTATGTTTTGTATGAACAAAGATGAAAACGTGGAAAAGGTTTCTTTACAATTTACATAAAAAAACATTTTTCAATTTTTTATCTTACTATGAAAAAGTACTTACATTTTCGATAATAGCTTCAGTATAATTTTGAAGTTCAGTATCATTTTCAACACTTTCCGATAGAATTAAAAGGTCACAATTACAAAATTAGTCATCATCTTCTCTCTCTGCAGCCAAAGTAAACTTTTGTGCTGTGCATTGTCAATGTCACGTAATAACAGATTTCACCTGAATGAGTTTTTTTTTACGCTAAACACCAAGTTTCCAAACCAGTTAAGTCTATAAACTAAAGTTTTACGTAAGTTTGTCGCTTTGAGTAATGGTTTTTAGTCCGGAAAAGCAAAGTTAACTTATTTGACATCTTATTCAGTCTAATTACCACCCATTTTGAGCAGTAGAAAGCAAGATATAGAAAGTAGTACCTGTTGATAAGGTGTTGCTATGGACTAAATCTTCATACTGCTTAGCAAAAAAACCTCAAAAAACACTAATTTAGCACAAAAAAACCTTGTAAATTTAAAATAGATATGGCTGGTCAAATATTAAATGTCGTAAACCAGACAAAAATGATCTTGAAGCTCATTGGAATTTTGATCATCTTACAAACTTTGCATTTACTCTGGATGTATCACAAAGCATTTATATTGGATGCAAAATTTTGTGTTAGGGTTGCTTTTGGCAATCTTAAACTTTACACTATTTAAGGAACTATTTGACAGAATATGTTTTCAAACAAACTTATTACTTGTTTCAAAGTATTCCATAAGTAAATGGTTTCATTTAAAGGATTTAATGCTAATGTCTCTATAAATTTTTTCCAAAAACTTTAGTTTGTGTCAGAAGAGTTATTTGTATCATTCCTTAAAAAGCATTTCCCCAACTTTGTCATCTCATTCGTCATCTGAAGCATCAATTGAATAGCTAACAACACAAAATGTAGTAGGAGTTTTTCTTTGCATTCGCGGAAGCTTTCATATTAGGGTTTTACTCTTTTTCGTATTTAGTCCTGAGTTTCCAATTACTTTTAAAAACCCTGGAGGTTTATTAGTAACTCTGCCAGATAGTTTTACTATCAGATCCATTTAGCCATTAAACTACACTTGTTTTAGGCATTTCGTTACAAAGAGAATTCTTAACAAGTTAAATAATATGGTTGTTCATACATAATATCTGACAGTTTATATGAAAATGTAAAAAATCATATAAATTAAGTAACAAGTTACAAAACTATAACACAACTGATTTTTAATATTTGAAAACATATATACACAAAATTAAAATTTATTTATATTAATTGACAATTTATTTAATGTTTTCGACAATTTGAATGAAAATTGATCAGTTTGTACATGATATAAGATAAATTAAACAATAAGACAATTTACATTTGAATCAATATGCATAAAAATACGGCAATCCATATTCAATTTATTTTAACTTATAAAAAAATGCATGACATTTTAGTTGAACATGTTTAATACATAGACTTTAACAGTTCAAGATTTCTTTTTAATTCTAATTTGCCTGTCCACATCTTTGTTTTTATTGTTCATGATATTCCTTACTGGAGTAAAAATGTGGGTCTTCATCCTGCCGTACTGTTGAAGGAATATTGAGTTATTTTGTCTTGGTTACCTTTTGTGGTACAGCTGTGAATGAGTAACTTTATATTGCAACTTTGTGAAGATATTAAAAAGAAATATGACCCAACAAAATTTTTTGCCGCATATTCAGCATTTACCTGCGGTTAGATATTTTTTGTTGTGAGCATTTGTTGTTGTTTCTATCTCCACTTTCTGTTTTAGCAACTGTTGATGCAGCAAACAGTTACTATATCGGTAATGAGTTGAAAGTTTTTATTCAAGGCGGCTGTTAGAACATTATCCTTTTTAATTAAAGCTTAATTAGAAATGATGTCAGAAACTTTTAAATGTTTTGTTTCTTTTTTGCATTTTGTAAAGTTGGTAAACGAAACTGTAAGCTTAAGCTCAGTTATCTGAAGAAACTTCTTTAATTTCGATTCTCTACTTCCTGTAACTGTTATCTAGTTTATGCACATTTTTATTCTCATACTAGTGACGGTTCGTATACGAAATAACGTAGCGTGTCAATTAAATAACTAATTAGTTTAGCGGAAAAGAAAGATTACAAGTACATCCTTCTCTCGTAATGCATTGTATCTGCCTGTAGCCTTTTCCTTGGTTTGACCTGGGTATTTGGCATGTTTATGTTTGATAGATTATAGTATAAGTTTAATAGATTACGTTTGATAGACGATAGGGAGAAGTTTTATAATATTTTCAGCTCTTGGTAAAAACTTTCCACTGTTTATACGATCTTTATCAAGACTTCTTTTCTTGTAGCATCGGCTTCATGTCAGATGACGTCACTCTGCCTGAACATCATAAGTTAGAGCATTATTTGACATGAATTAAAAAAAAGCCCTGCGAGCCGTTAAATATAACGAAAAGTATTTGGAAAGTATGTCACCATGTTGTCAAAAATTGTAGGTGTTAAACACTTTAGTTATGAAATTAATAACAACCCAAAGAGAAGCAATTTTATGATGAAAGTGTAAACTAGCAATCGAAGAATCAACCAACTAGGGTCCAAAGTGACCAATAAAAGATTATTTGGTTCTTTTTTAAATAAAGTCAACCAAAAATAATTACCTTAAATTAACTGGTTACTTAGTGCTTAATTAACAAACTGGTACTTTATATTTGAATTTTAATCGGTTACTCTAAATATTTACTACCTCCGCTCCACAACAGTTGTCACATTTGGATACTTTTGGTCCACATATTGAAAATGTATGCTTTTTGAATAATTCTTTTAAAGATTTGCTAAATTTGTATCGTTTTAATTAATTTCTAAAAGTGAAAGTTTAAGAAAAAAAATTAGTCGTACCCACAACACAATACTAGTAGAATTACAGTGCGAATCTGCCCACGCTTGTTAGAAATCCTTGAGTAACCCTTTTTAACAAGCTATTACTTTTGAAAATTGGTCTAACACAAACGAAGCTATAACTGTAAAAGTTTGATCAAATGGGACATGTATTACGTAACAAAATTTATGCATCAAATGTGACAACTATTGTGGAACGTAGGTAGTAATTCAAACAAGTTAAAAAGCCTTGTGCGTGTATATAAAATGACTTGAACAGCAAAAAAATCTAAATAAATATTACAAGCACAAGTTTTTTTGGTTACTTGTTAGGTTTAACACAACCTTTTTTTTTCCTAAATAAAGGGAAAGATCGCTTTTGTTGAGTTTCAGCTCAATTTTTTCCGCATTTCGTTTCCAGTTTTATCAAATTTTCTTAACCTCTTTCCGCATGGAGTATTATTTATGAAACAGTTTTGATTTAAAGATAGTAGAGTAAAATGGGGTCAAATGAAATAGTTAAGAACTTTGATTAATTTTTTTTTAAGGAAAAAAGGTTTTTAATTTTTTTTTTTTTTAAAGTTGTAGAGAAATTTGAGCTGTAATTAAATATATACAAATCAAGTAAAAAATGTTTTTAGTTTTTTAAGAAACTTTATTTAATTGAAAAAAAAAGTTATTTCATTCTACCCTCACATTCGGGGAGAATGAAATACGCAAATTTATGTGAAATTAAAACAACACTTAATAAAAAAAAAAACAAAAAGCAACCAATAATAACAATTTAAAAAACAACCAATAATAACAATTAAAAACAACCAAATAAAAAAAACTTTATTTTTGAGATGATGGTGAATCGTAAAGAGGTACTAGAGGTTGAGCTGAATTGTCATTTGTGCGGCACTTTTTGATGCAATAAAACTCAGCGCCTTTTACATATCGTTTTGGTATGCATGTTTGACGAAGCCAAGCCTTGCATTTCGAATTTTCAAACTGATACCATTCCATGTATTGACTTGTTGAAGCTTCGCCTAAAACTTTACGGCACATTTTACACTTCACTTGGTTTGCAGCTGCCTTTTGAATAGCCGGAGTTATTAGAATATTGAAGGTTGTTTGCAGGCAAGTTGTCTTTGGAGGTGACTTTGAAGCTGATGCTATGCAACACATGCTGATGCTAGATGTTGTTGATATAGATTTAGATAGCAGTGGCTGAGATGGTGTAGTTCCTGGTGCTAGTAGTGGTTGTGGTACTTTCATAGATTCTGGTGGTTGAGATGATGAAGGTTCAGGTTGAGATGACGGTGTTTCAAACGTATTAGCAATTTGAAATTTTGACTGATCGATTTTACTGATGTTGAGTGGAAACAAGCCAGTATTCTGAAATCCACTAACTATTTGGGTGCGTGTAAAAACTTCACCAGAGCTAAGAAGTTTTGGTTGCAGTTGGCTAAAACATTCTTTTGATAAGTTGCTGAACTTTGTCTCTGCATAAAACTGTTGAAGTAATTTGCGCCAAACTCTTTTGAGATGACAATAAACACCGACATCTAGTGGCTGCAGAATATGTGACGTATGAGCTGGTAAGCAAATTAACAAGATATTGTTTGATACAAATAAATATGACCCGATAGGTGACATGTGTCACATGTCCATCTACGACTAAAATATGAATGCCTATAATTTGATAACCATAATAAGATTTATCTAATTAAATAATTATTTGATTTAAGTAAAGATTAAACTAAATACCTGGAATTTTTTTAATGGCAGGAACATACACGCCAGTGAGCCAATTCAAAAATTGCTTATCTTCCATCCATCCGGATGGAGATATGGCGTAAACGGCATCGTCTGGACCACTTAAGCACCAACTTCTCTATAGGCGTTTTTTTTATTTAAAAATAATATATGGAGCAAGACGATTATCAGCAGCATTGATGCAATTTCCAACTGTATTATGGGTTTTTTCATTGTTGCCAACCAATTTTAATGGTCGTTTTGTACCACGCCGGCAAACTATATGGTGCTTGCCTTGATCCCCAGAAAATCCGATTTCATCAAAGTTCCACAAATGACATGAAGTAATTTCATTGATTCCTGCTTCGTTGAATTCTTTTTGCAGTGTGTTGAAATACTTTGCAACTATTTCTTGTGTGCAAGAAGCGGCTCTGAGTGATGAAATATTGCTTATGGCCCTGATGCTTAACTTATGACTCCACCGGTTTATGAAAAGCTTATACCAATCTCTCCCTGGTGTACCATTAGGAAATAAATGAGATTGACTTTGGCGTTGCAAACAGTCGGTAACTAGTGTGATGACGTCATTGTAAGTTCTACCAAAGCCCCAATCGGATAATTTGATTAGGATATTTACCAAAGTTGATTCAAGTTGTTGCGACAATCTCGTGTTTGAACCACTCCCAATTGTTTCACCTATGCCGTGGACACGCCTGTGAAGAGTTGCTACTGGTATGCTGAATGATTGAGCAGTTTTGTTAGGTGAAAATTCACCGCTTTGTACTTTGGCCACTGCAAGAGCGACTTGCTCATCGGTGTATGGTTTTTCTTTTTTCTTTGAGAGCAACTTGTTTCGAGGCATATTTTATATTAGAATAGGTTTAACACGACTTTATTTAAAATTTATACAAAAAAATCATAGACATTGATTGGTCACTTGAGATTTAATTAATAAAAGCCGCATCTAACAAGTGAGCAATTAGCGTATTTCATTCAACCCCACATGTGTCCGTTTTCGTTTTTATCTCATAACTTTTTTCCCTGAATAACAAATTTAATTTTGAAAAAAGATTCTTGACCACCGTAAAAAGTTCTACCAGTATACTTAATAAGCTCATTAGTATCAAATTTAATTTCCGAGAGTTTTATGTCCATTTTTCAAAAAAAGAAAAAAAATATCATCACGCATTCGAAAACTTAACAAATTATCAAAATAATTTTTTTTTTTAAATTAAAATTTGATATCATCTTATTCAGAAAAAAATCCTCTACAACATGATCAAAAGAAATTTGCAAAAAGTTTATTCAATAATTAATTAAGAACAAAAGAATAAGCATAGTCATAACTATTTCATTCTACCCTCTATTTCATTCTACCCTGTTTTACTATATAACTTTAATGGTATATTGTAGATGTTTATTTCCATGTTTAAGCAGAGAAATAAATATATTGTTAAACTCATAGCGAAGTAACCATAATAACATTTTAGTCAACTAAGATACAGGTATGTATTTATTTTGTATTTAAGGATATCATGGTTACATAATATGTTAAATACATGTTAAATGCATGCGGCGTTATTGTAATATGTTCTCACAATATATATCTCCACATCAAGGCGATGTTTCTTCATACCCTTTTTCTTACATAAAAAGTTAAGACATTGGTTAAGAGGAAACGTTCTGTTCATCTCTTGCAGACAATTTTAGTTCGTATAAGATTGCATTTCACTAAAATAGCAATACAATTATGTAAAAACTGATTATTAGCAGGTTTTTATCAGATATTATTATTATCATCAGCAAATGTTACATCCGACACCAAAGTTTTACTTCCGGCACTATTTTCTGTAAATAATTTTTAGTTTCACGATTCTTTATTAAATAAAACAAAAACAGAAAGATCGCCGGATTATTGCAACTCTGTGATTTATGGTATTACTTATGATTGGTTAATCCAGATATTTTCGCATTCTTGCACCCAAATGATTCACATAAATTTTTTAATGAAACAAAAAGTCATTTAAATTAACAATTTTCCGTTAAATCCGAAACCAACAAATTAATGATCTCCTTTGCAAATAAAAACAACAATTAAATTGAAAACTTAGAGATAATTATTTTTTATAATAATGGATCATTTTCCTTATAAGCAAAAAAGGAAATAAAAACTCATAACATATTTCAGTTGATAAAGTTTGATATTTGTTACGTACGGCAGCATGGTATTGCCCGGTTATTAAATCTTTGACAGCTCTATTTTGTCGAATATTGTAAGCATTTTGAGCTGCCTAACTAATTCCATATCACTACAATACCAGCAATAATCAAAAGCAAAAGCAAAAAGCAAAGACCTACTTGTGAAATTTTATTTGTTTGTTCATGGTGGAAATAGCAAAACTACTTTTACACTTTAAATTTGTAAAGAAAAAAGGAAAATATTAAATGAACTTACAAACAATACTTACATAAAAATTCTTGGAATAGAACAGGGGTGGGGAACCTTTCTGAGCTTGGGGGCCGCATGACCCTTAAAAATATTGTTTGGGGGGCCGCACTAATAAATATGCAAATTTGGTGTATAGTACTCGTACTAATTTTAAATTTCTTAAAGCATCTTGTATCACAATATTTCTTAACGCATGTATCACAATATTTCTTAATGAATCATGTATCACAAAAGTTATCAATGGCTTTTCTGATTCTGTTTCTTTTGAACCAGAACTTGAATATTTGGCTCTATCTTCGTAGTTTTAAGCTTCAGTTGGTCTTCCAGATGCTCATTGGTCAACTGTGACCTTAAACAAGACTTGATAAATGTCACGTGTGAAAACGTAGATTCACAGCAGTAGGTTGTACCAAACAGCTCAGAAGACGCCTGGGAATTCGACGGAGTTTTGGATACTCAACTGCAGTTTTTCAAATTTCCAATGGATCCTCCTTGTTGTCAAAGAGAGATTTTAGGATACTGTCCTCAGAAAGCTCAATCAATTCCATCTGTAAATTTGTTGAAATTTCAACAAGATGAGGCTGAAAAGCTAATTTCAGTGTTTCATTATGTTCTTCAAAGTCTTTAAACCTGTCATTAAATTCTGCAATCAAAGAATCCAGGACTGTTTCATATCTTGATATATCATTATTTTCCAACCTTTTCTCATTTTTTTGTTCAAGAGTAATTTTTGTGAGCTCTGGGAAATGTTCTGTTGATAAATTCGGCTTAGAAATAACATCTTTGAGAAAAACAAGTTTTTTCTTGAATTCCTGAATCTGCTGCCACATTTCATAGATTGACTTAGTTTTACCTTGCAATGAACTATTCAGCATGTTATGCTTTGCCATCAGATCGCAGAGGAATCCAGCATCTCTACAAAATTCTGGATTAGAAAGCTCACAGATCTCCTTTTGGCTTGTAAAAAACTCCTCAATTTGTTTTCGAAGCTCAAGCAATTTTTGCAGAACTAAGCCTTGTGACAGCCAACGAACTTTGGAATAGTAAGGAAGATCCACAGAATATGTTTCTTCATCAGATTGCAGAAGGTTTCGAAACTATCGATGGCGTGAAGAAATTGCCCGTATATAATTTACGATCCCTATAACTTTTTTTAATGTGTCATCCAAAGTAGCAGCTTTTGCACAAAGACTTTGCTGATGGAGAATACAATGAAATGTAACCAGACAATCTGGATCAGGCAATTCTTTTTTCAGGAAAGCAATGAACCCTTCATTTTTTCCACGCATAGGAGGAGCTCCATCAGAACAAATGCTGACTAGATTTTTCAACTGAAGTTGAGCCTGACAAGTTTTTTCTTTGAAAGCAGCAAATATATGAAAGCCTCGTGTTTTTCCTTTTAGTGTTGCTAAAGCAAACAACTCTTCCTAATTTTTGAAGTCTGCAGTTATAACCCGAATAAATAACAGAAGTTGGGCAGAGTCATTCACATCAGTGGACTCATCTAAAGCAATTGAATAATATGCGTCCTCCATTTGACATATTGAGATTAATTGCTCAGAACTATTTGTAGCAAGCTCATGTTGACGGTCCGTAATTGTTCGCCGAGAAAGCGGAAGCTGCTTATACTTATCCACTTTATCTGGATCCATACATGACACTGCTTCAATGAGGCAAGCCTTCAAGGTTTCAATATCACTATATGGTTTTCCTCCTTTGCCAAGAATGGGAGCAATTTTATATGTTGCTTCAGTTGCTCTATTTCCATGTTCTTGAACAATTGAAAATGTCTGCTGTTGTTTGCTCTTTTGAGACTTCAGTTTTGCTAATGCATTTTTTCGAGCTTCTCCCTCTAATTATGCATACTTATGATCCTTATGAATGTTTTCATAATGTCTCTTTGGAGTAGCATTCTTCAAAGTAGCAGTTGTGAGGTCACACAACAAGCAAAGCATTTTATCCTTGGTTGGAATCATGAAGTAACCTTCCTCCCATTTTTCATTAAAAGACCGATTTTCCTCTTGCACTGTTCTTGCTTTTTTAGGGAGAACTGACATTTTCACACTAGTTGAAAAATTAGACATAAATAGAAAACCATAATATGCATTATAATACAAAAACTTACAGTCAATTGATTTCTACTGTCACAAAAAAAAATCCGTACGGTGTTTTTTCAATTCATTTTCTTTTGTTTTGTTGTTATTTCTGTCAATCAATTACTACTGTACCAGCTTTGTCAAGTTAAACAATTTTTTCCCTTAATTAACATTAGCATTCATACACTTTACTATAACTAAAATGTAAAAATAAAGTAGTTTTTTAAATTTCATTATTTTCTCTAAAATATTTTTAAAAAAATTTAAGCTCTTATTTTTACGTTTCGGGGCCGTACAAAGAGTGTCTGGGGGCGCATGCAGCTCCGGAGCCGCAGGTTCCCCACCCCTGGAATAGAACATTCAGGAATTCAAAAATTCACCACCCTCATAATCATGTATTAAGCATTCACGTAAAAGAACTCTGATAAACATTTTTTTTAAAAATAGAAAATATTATAGCGGAAGTTTCACAGTAAGTATCGGCTGATGCGGTAGCTGTCAAAATGATGATGAAGTTTAGAATATCGGTGCAAAAGATACCATGCTCACGCCCAGTGGCAGATTGACAAATACAAAAACTGATAGACTGCAAAAATTCATTAGTGTTGTAATAAGACAGAATACTAGCAACTTTGTTGGCTTTAAGTCAGCAGCATTTACCGCTTAACATCTGGCACTACATACATTGGCCAATAAGTAGTTGGTGGAACTTTAACAGCAACAAAATCAATAGGTTGATATCCACATACCAGGTCCTAGTCATTCCTCAGAGGTTGTGTACAAGATCAGATCTGTGTTTGAGGAGTTCACTGAAGTAGATCAATTTTAAATATATGTCACTTCACGATACAAAATGCCACTGTATTCTTCTATGGATTAGTTTGGGATTATTTACCGACAAAAACATTTGTCTAATTAAAATTGCTAAATCTAGTTGTGTATGACACAGAAGCCAATTTTAACATTAACATGAAATCTTCGACCTTAAGTTATGAAAACAGAACATGATTCCAGAAAATTACATTGCAAATGGTTCCAAGAACAAAAATTAAATACGCATTTCATGTTACAATTTGCGTATCATTACAGCGGCTGTAATTACAAGAAAAGCACTCAAGGGTTTTGTCAGAAACTTTTAGCATATCTTCCTTTCAATAAGAGCTTTGTAAGTTTCACAGAGTTTAGATATATCAGGTGAAAAAGCAGTAAAAACAGTAAAACCAGATAACTAACTTTTCAGTCGATCTTCCTATTCCTAATAACAACTTCCTAAGACACAAAATCTAAAGAAAACTTCTGTCATGGTTAAATCACATTTATTACTCCAAAGTTTTATTTTGCCTCTGCTCTTCATTTTTGCTAAAAATTCGCTAGCACAATTACTGCTATCTGCCTATTTGAGGTGGAATTTGTAGTTTGTTACTACAACCGTTAACCAAAAAACCTCTTTTTTCTTCTTAGCCAGTTGTTACTTTATTAAATTTTGTCTTCTTCTATCTATAAATAAAAATAGGGGTGTAAATCCCTTTTTAGAGATTAGAGATTTAGACTTAGAGATTTCCACGCGTTAGTTTTCTTAGTTTTACTTTGTGCTTTTTACTTTTGGCTACAATTATTTAAAATTAATTTGGTTTAATGAGTATAATTATGTTAACCAAAAGCATACCAAAAAATGTTTATAATGGTGCTTTATAAATTCATTTTTTATTGTCAGCTCAGAAATAAACAAACAAACAAAAAAACGAGTTGCATCTTTACTATTTAGGTGAATGCTCCTTTAACATTTTCGTAACTAAATTACACAGGGAAACTTTTTCGATGATGAAAAGCATTAGTATTATAGCATGTGAAACTAAATCATATTCTAAAATCAGATAAACAAAGTTTTATATTATAAAAATAACTACCTCTATTAAAGGAAATAAATAAAGAATATTAGCAGCAAATCAGGTGCGGCAAAAATTTTTCTGTCAAAAGTGTATAGAGATTTAGTAGGAATTTTACTAACTCAGTAATTGGCCTCGTTAAGTGATGGGAGATCCTCATTAAAGGTGGTAAAAAATAATTATATTATGAGCCTTATTATTCAAATTACATAACACAAATATGAATAAAATAATGATAGAAACCTTTTAGACAACATGACTGCAAATGTAATTCTTTTAACAACTTATTGCATAAAGGATGCTTTTCTTTTGCTCGATTTATTTGCAGTACCATTATATTTAGTTGATATTATAAAACTGATGATTTACAAGGTGTGACTTAAAAAGTATAAAACAGTTGACAAAAAAAAGTTTATAGGACTCAAAAAGCATGTTGAGATGAATTACACCATATTTATTAGAAAGAAAGCCCAAGCATTTTAAGTTGATAGAAAGACCGTGAGAATGACTCTGAAGACTCGGGCGGGTCAGTATTGTCAGACCTATTAGTCAACTTTTTAACAGAATGACTCATAGCTCTCGAATTAAAGAAATCTGAAAAAGCTTTTAGATTTTAAAGAGCTATGACCCATCAATGGTCAAAAATGTTCTCAGAACTCAACTCTAAAATTTTTTGAGTCCAGTAGTATTAAAAAAATTCAAAAAATGTGATACTTGTTCATTCAATAATGATTTCTTAAGTTTTTGGTCAAAATTTGGGAACTTTTTCATTCAATAATTATTGTTTATGTTTTATTTGCATTTGTCAATATGGTCAGAAACCGAAACCAGATTGACAAATAAGTTGGTAAACCAGTTTGTCTCGTGCAACAAGTTTTAATAAAACGAATTTCGCTGAATTTTTTAAAAATCTAGAAAAGTTCTTAGAAAATATAGCTTTAATTCTAATCACATCTATAATGCAGATGAGACAGGCTATTGCACAAAGCAGAAAGAAGGGAATATAAATCCGTTGGTTGTAAAATAGATTAGGAAGTTGGAAAAAATTACTTCAGTACAGAGGGGTTTTCTGGTTACAATTCTTACTGCGGTAAATGCTGTAGGAAATGCAGTTCCTTCATTTATGGTGTTTCCTAGAGTTCATTTCAAACACTCAATGATACACGGTGCTCCATCTGAAACAGTCGTTACAGTTAATTGTGTTAGGCTGGATGACTGCTTATAGTTTTCATTTATAAATGAAATAATTTAGTAAATCAGCAAAATGTTTAAATGCATATAGTTGTCCGAAACTAACAAGGCATACAGCCTTGTTAGTTTTGGACAACTATAAGACAACTTTTTAACAATACATTAATAACTTTTTAAAGAAGTGTTACCGTTTTGTAACACTTCATTCCAATTTTTTATTTCATGTAACATTTTATTTCCAGTTTTATGATTTTTCAACTCAGAAAGTTGTGTAATTATTTCAACAAGTTCTCTCATATGAACCAAGCGTTGCCGCCCAATCTAAAAAAAAAGAAAACATTTTTCGAACTAAAAAAAAAGAAAAAAGATAAATAATAAATACAAACAAATCGCGAGGTTAGAATTATTTTGTTCTATCTCCCAACGTTTAAACTTGGAGATAGAACAAAATAATTCTAACCTCACAAGGTCATTTTTTCAGAGATTCTAAATCCTTACTGAAGGAATTCTCTGCATATTTCTTTAAAACGTTTATTCAACGTGGAATCACTTTACGCAAACAGCCACTTTGAAAACATCTCAAAATTTATCCTTTATCAACGTTAAAAATAAACCGCTTTTTAAACGTTATATTTTCAACGTTAAAAAAGCGTATAAATTTCAACGTATATTATCTTCTCAAAAAATCGCGTTTATTAAACGTTGAATAAAAGTACGCAAATAATCACAGTAAAAACGTCGCAAAGTTTAAGGTTTATCAACGTTACACATTAGCTGCTTTTTCAAGTATTTAAGCTATTTATAAAACAACGTTTATTCAACGTTACTTATACCAACGTTGAAAATGTGGTAATTAAAAAACATTGAAAAAGTGTTTTTTTGCCAACGTTAATAAAACGTTGCTTTTGCAACGTTGATAGCGATTCCACGGCTCAACGAAAAACATTTGACGTTTGACAATAAACACGAAATTTTCATGAACTTTACTCTCTTATATCTTTTTGTATGCTTAAGCAAACACCTTGAGGTTTTTTGAATCAATTAGTGTTACTCAACCTCTTTCCAGCCAAATATAGAAAGTACTATGGATTATATGGCTTCATTTAAATTTTATCCATATCTTAAGACCACTTTTAAGAAAAAAGCTTGAAGCGGGAACATTTTTTTAAAACGAAGCTTTTGGAGGTTAGGATTCCTTAGTACCAAAACACATCCAATTTTTATAAAACTTTCCGTATATATTAAAAAAGGGATGAGGAATCTAATGGAATGTGGACACTTCTTAACTTTTATACATAAATTTTTAGTTCTTAACGTTTCAAAACTTCAAGGTTAATTTTTTTTTTTAAAAAAAGTTTTTTTTAAAAGTGTCCAGGTGGAAATTGCAAGTTTAGTCTTTCCTCTTTTTATAACAAGTATTTATTTATGTTTTCTTGAAGAATAGATTCTAAGGATTTGTATATAGAAATTATGTATATATATATCTATATTCCTTCGCATATTTTATGACGTTTTTTGTTTTGATTTTCGCGACGTAAGAATCATGTTCTATCTCCAAGTTTTAACGTTGGGAGAAAGTTTTTGATTTTTTCTAAAAGTAAAAATTGTTTTAAGCTTTAGCTTTAATTTTTAAAAAAATAATAACTTTTTCTTTAAATAATTTATGTTGAAGCACATCATTTGAAAAAAAATTTATAAAATAATGCGTATTTTAAAAGTTATTATTACTAACTAAAATTAATAACTCATTTTCTCCCAACTTTTAAAACGGAAGATAGAACAAAATAATTCTTACCTCGCGTTTTGCTTAAAATAGATGAACTTGGGCAGTCCGCACAGATTAAAATAAAAATTGTGGTATTTTATTTGCTTATAGTTGTTGGATCACCATAAAAAATTTAAAGTCAAATGTAATAATGGTTCAAAAGTTATTCAAGAGTCAATATGACACCAAAACTAAGTAAATAAATTAAAACCCACAGTTTGTAAAATAGACGATTCTGGACAATCCCCACAGAATTGAATAAAAATATTTTGGCAATTTATTTTTTTATAGTTGGTAAATCAATATGGAAAATTTCAAGTCAAATGTAATAACGGTTCAAGAGTTATTCAAGAGTCAATATGACACCAGAACTAAGTAAATAATTAAAAACCCTCAGTCTGTAAAATAAACGATTCCGGGCAATCCCAACAGAATTAAAATTTTTTTTTGTTGGTATTTTGTTGTTTTATAGTTGTTGAATCAATATGGAAAATATCAAGTCAAATGTAATAACGGTTCAAAAGTTATTCAAAAGTCAATATGTTCCAAATATACTCTCTTTTTCGGTGCCATAACATTTCAAATTTTCCATACTTAAGCCCTATACCTTTCGTCAAAAAATCATCAATTTTTGCACTACAAAAAATTCAATAACTTTAGATCCGCTTAACTTCAAAGGCCGAATGACCCCTCATTTTTAAGTCAAGTCAAGCTCTATACAATGATATAAATTATATATGTTTATTTGAATTATAAAAAAATCGTCTGGAATGGCTAACGTTGAAGAAGTAGCACATTGACAATTTTTGTCTCATTGATGTAGCCATTACAAAAATAGTTTGCCGTAATGGAAAGGCAAGGAAAACTTCATAGAATGCATATTTTACAACCTATTTTTGTTGTGAATAATTTAAAACTTTTAGATTTTATGTCAAATTGTATATAATATACATAAATCACAGGGTAAATTCTATTTATTCAAGTTATTTTTGTCTATATTGTTATTTTATTTTAAGTTGACCATTTTAATATAAAATACTAAACTTTTTAAAAAAAGTTATTTCTTAGTTAGAAATAGTACTTTATTTTAATAATGTTCAGATGTACAAAGTAATATCAAAACTAATAAAATATAATAAGTCAGACTAAATTTAGTCTGTTAACAGACTAAATTTTAGAGACATATTGTGTGTTTGTTTATCTGTATAATATGTACATACTTTTTTTAAAATTTCACATAAATGTATATAAATACATCTATACAAAATGAATTTCAGCTCAGTCAGTAGCAAACTTTGGATATTTTTAAATTAGTTGTTGGAGTAATAAACCATTAAAAAACTTTTGGTCAGAGGAGGTATTTTTAGTGGGCAAACATCCTGTGGAAGAAAAGTTTTTCAAATTCTGCCTCAAACATTTTCAAAACATGACAGCTATTTGTATATATACACATAAATTATATATATATACATATATGTAAATAAAAAAAATGATATCCATTTAGATAATCTATTATAATGGCTTCACAATCTTGGGTTTAAGTTGTTTATTTTGAAAATAAGATTGAAACAGAGGCAGTATGTATATTATATACATTTTGAATCTGTTTATTTTATTATTACTGCCTAGATATATATTGTAATCTGTTTACACTTATTCTACATTTTAGTTTATACATTTATTGTTTATATTTATTTTACTAAATAATTACTAATAGATAAAGAAGTATGTGAAGGATTTAATTTCACGACTCTGGAATGAGGAATCTGAAGAAGAATGTGAGTAATTATGTTTGTGAATAATTGTGTTTCTTTTTGGATTTGTCTTTTCTTTGTTTTTTATATGCTAAAGAATAAAAAAAAAAAGGATTGTATGTATTAAAAAAATATATATATACATGCTTAATAAATTGCAATTTTTTTTTTAGAATTTCAGAAAAAGGTTTTTAAACAACTTTTAGAAATTAAAAGTATGGTAAAGGATCTTCAAAATGTTTCTTCAGTTGTATGCGAAGATCTGCAAATAAATGCAGGAGTTCAATAGAAAAACTTATTGAGCTAGATACTACGTTAAATGACAGTGTCATTTTTTCTAAATGGGTAAGTTGCCCTGTTGCTATTGCTAGTTTGAATTTTTTCTTTATATTCTCATGGTAAATTCATTTATATTATTAACTGAAAAGTTGATTAAAGAATATAATTTTATTTTATTTATTAGTATTTTTATTTATTTATTAGAATTTTATTTTATTTATTAGAATTTTATTTTATTTATTAGAATTTTATTTTATTTATTAGAATTTTATTTTATTTATTAGAATTTTATTTTATTTATTAGAATTTTATTTTATTTATTAGAATTTTATTTTATTTATTAGAATTTTATTTTATTTATTAGAATTTTATTTTATTTATTAGAATTTTATTTTATTTATTAGAATTTTATTTTATTTATTAGAATTTTATTTTATTTATTAGAATTTTATTTTATTTATTATAATTTTATTTTATTTATTAGAATTTTATTTTATTTATTAGAATTTTATTTTGTTTATTAGAATTTTATTTTATTTATTAGAATTTTATTTAATTTAATAGAAATTTAATAAAATTTGTCATTCTATAAATAATTACTTTTTGTTTTTTCAAGTTTCAATGTTTTTTAATTTATTTAAAAATGTAAGGGATTTTATAAAAGATTGCCTTATTTTATATAATTATTTAAACATTGATTAAGGATTTTTTGAAAGCAGGTATTGCAAATAGCAAAAATTGGTGGAGTTAACTTAAAAGATAATGTAAAACGTGTTATTGAGTGTAAACCTTTCCAAGCCGAAATGGCAATGGTTTTTAATGGATTATTTAAAAAGTGTTTGCAAATATATATATTATATTAAATATTATTATACGCTTTTTTAAGCATATCATTATATGCTTTCTTTCCTGTAGCATGAATGTTGCATTGTACTTTATTGTAAATATTGATTCAAATAATTACTAACTTTTTAGGCTGTTAACTATTGAGTTGCGCTGTTTGTTAAACATGATGGGGCAAACCAATTCCACGAACAAAACCAAACAAAAGTTTGCTTTTTCAAAGACAAAATTGTATCGTGTTTTAGTTGGTAATATGTTTTTAAAAACTTTTTAAGTATGCAGATTTTTACTAATAGCATTTAAGCAAGAAGTTTGAGTTTTATATTTTAAAGAGTGTCTCAAAAAGATACCCAGATGAAGCAGGGATTTATGAAGCTGTAAAATGAATTCTGAAATATTCGCTAATAAATTTTTGTAGAAAGCAGAAGTCTAAAGTTTAGAGTTTTTTAATGACATTTTAGGATATGTGATATGATTTTGTTTGTGTCTTGTGTAAAGCGCTTTTTCTAAAATATACGTTTATTTATTTAATCTTTCATTGTATCATAAATTATTTTATTCAAGCTTTTCAAATTTAAGCAACTACAGTTGGCTAATTAGATTGCTTCAGAGAAACTGATGATAGTAAAAGTTTGTTATATATATATATATGAGCCGCTCAGAAGCCAATGCGGTTAAGTCCATTTTTTGATATATACTGATTTTTGGAAATTTTGATGAAATAAATAATAATCTTCTTAGTTGTTAAAGGATTTACTCGCTGGTTACTTTATACACTTTTCTAATTAACTTAATAAACCAAGAATTTTAAAAACTAATGTATCAAAAAACATTAGTTTTCTCAATTTTTGTGTTTTGGACTTAACTGCATTGGCTTCTGAGCGGCTCATATATATATATATAAATATATATATATATATATATAAATATATATATATATATATATATATATATATATATATATATATATATATATATATATATATATATATATATATATATATATATTATATATATATATATATATTTATATTTATATTTATATATATATATATTTATTTTTACTTTATAAATTTATTAATAATCATACTAATTCATTAACATTTTTTTTTTACATTTGCTCTCAGACCACTAATGATAAAAGTTTTATTTTTTGGTTTAGATTCTGTATCTCATTGATATCCTGGCCTATCGATACGATATCCTGTAAATTGTATTTTTTTATATTGTATAAATATATATAGAGACACTCACACACATAAATCTTTAAAAAAATATTTATATTTTTATATATATTTATGAATTGCATATTTTAGGCTTTTTTTATATTTATCATTCTATATTACTGTTGTATTAAAAATCGATTTTGGAAATATTGCAAGTGAAGAGTTCAACAAACAATTTTGTTTTATTTGCCAATTCAAGATATATATATAATGATATATATATATATATATATATATATATATATATATATATATATATATATATATATATATATATATATATATATATATATATATATATATATATATATATATATATATATATATATATATATATATATATATATATATATATATATATATATATATATATATATATATATATATATATATATATATATATATATATATATATATATATATATATATATATATATATATAAGGGTTGATTCAACGTTATATTTCAATCTTTATTCGACGTCTTTGAGTAACGTTAAATCGACGTTTTATTATCAACGTTACAAATCCTTGCAAAATCGACTGCTTTAACAACGTTTAAGCAACGCTTTTTTAGTAACGTTTTTTCAACGTTATGTTACGACGTTTATGCAACGCTTTTTTAGTAACATATTTTCAACGTTTAGTTGCGACATTTTTGTAACGTTTTTTAGTAACATTTTTTCAACGTTACGCAATAACGTTTAATCAACGTGTCTTTAACAACGTTACATATCTTTGCAAAATCGATTACTTTGTCAACGTTTCCGCGACATCTTTTGCGACCGGTTTTCAACGTTGATTCAACGCTGTCATGTTTGCTGGGGAAACACATTTTTTATATTTGTTAATTTAATGTGTTTCTGAGTTTTTAAAAATAGGCATTTGCATACTAATGCAAAAGTATAAAAACTCACAATATGCTTGTAATAAGCTAATAATAATAAATAGTAATATTAATAACAAGCAAAAAGCAACCCGTAGTACGGGTTATGGTCGGTCCGTTAATTTATAGTGGCTGTTTTCCAAAATTTAAAGTTGCGAAGCGTTAACTCTACCCTTTCAGAAAAACGCCTTCAAATTCAAAAAATTAAACCATCTGTAAAATTAAAATAGAAAGTGTGCGGAGGTAAAATAATTTACAAATTATTTAATATTATTTGAGTAATTGACAACTGACATAGGTCATACCAGTGTAGGTCAGAACCATTTTCCTAGACATTACTAATTTCAAAACAATACGTTTTTATTAACTAACACAAAATAATAACACTTCATCATGCTTTAAATTGACGAAAAAGTAAAGCTAAATTCGTGTTATGTTTTTTATAACATGACCATTAACTAATAACATTAACATAAAGCGAACTAAAATTATACAAGAGTTTTTAATTTTTTGGTATCCCCTTGATGTTTCTTTAAAAAAGGAAATTGTTTTTAAAACGTTAAGTGCACACAACTAAATAAATTCATTAAAAATAACTGAACACTTGCCATTACTGTATATGGCACTAATCTGACCATTTTTATATAAAGCCTCTTTGTTTCAATAGTTTTTAGTAAACGGTAATTTGCTACAATTTATGAAAAATTTCTTTTGTTACTCGAAATTTAATTCTCTTAAATATTTTGGCACTAATAAAGGACCTCCCTTCCCCGTTTTTACTTAAATGGTGGTCAGGAGAATAGTTATTTTTATCAATAGTAATAAAGTTTTTGATGAACACCTTTTACCAGAATAATAAAATGTAAAACAATGATTTACATGTGTAAGAATTTTTTCTTTTAAATATATATAAGAATTTAACTTATACGGGAATTTTTTCTTTCCTCAAAAGTGTTGCAAATGCAAACTAAGCTAATAAATTAGTTGAACACCTTATAAAACTTAAGTAACTCGATATTTGGCATATGCGCTAAACTACAATATTAACCCCCCGTTTAGAAAGCTCCCAAAAGTTACGTACATTAAATTATTAGGCATAAAATAGAGAAAATTTAAAAAAAATTTGTTTTTTTTATATTAAATTAAAAAAAAAAAGAAAATTAAAAAAAACAAACTAATTGCATATATTTATATTATTTTACCTGACAAAAACTTACAACAAAAGGTAATCAGGTTTCTTTTTATAAATCGTATAAATGCGTCAATAGTAGATCTTAAAGAAAAAAAAAATGGAATTATGATACTATAATTATAACAACAAAAAAAAACAAAAAAAAAACACCACATGAAACTGAAAATCGATTTACCTATTATGACATGGCAGTTAATAAAAAAATTTATTGAAAATGTAATTATAAAATCTATTTCTAAGTACAAAAGGATTAACAATACTATATTAAAAAAAAAAAAATCAAATTAAGATATAAACTGCATTTTAAGCATAATGTTGTCTTGGCTTTTAGTAAATAAAAAAAAGCAGTAAGTTCCAATAATGAAACTACCTATTATTCATTTTTAACAATAGTCAGCAACGTGAAGGTGTCTATTGTTAAAAATGAATACCAACACAAAACATCACAACAATAACACATAACAATAGAATATTTACATCCTTGATCCTAAAATCCAGTGAAGATAACAAACCAAATTAAAATATGAAAGGCAAAATTAGAAAACCAATTTAAAGTTAACTATATTTATTTTTTTACTATTCATATAAATACATAAAAGTATATTTGTTTTTATGTTCAATATTAGTTATTCAATTACTTCAAATTTAGGACATTAAAACACCCAAGATTTAAAGAACAAGGTTGCATACTCTCTCATACAAATTACACTAAACATTAACAGACATTATTATGTGTTTCCAGAATATTTAAAAAAGGCTAGACAACACAACCTTGCTCTAAAGCAGTAACACCGCCTGGCGCTAAATGCTGCCAAGTCACACCTCTGCTAAAAGTACACCGCTTGGCTGGCAAGGTTATCAATCTTGCTCAACATAATGCCAAGTCACACCACTTTGAAAACATGGAAACAACATAATTTAAACATATATACAACTTTGTCTAGTTGTGTAATTCTGAGTTCTTTCTTATTTTCGACAAATCCGCATTTACACTTTCCGTTTGTTACTTTACTGGTTTGATCCATACAAATCCATCTGGTTTTCTCCAAACCATTTTCCATAATCTTCTAAACTCAATGATAAACATGTCATTACCGACATGGTCATATAAGATATAATTTACGCTCTTTGCAACTTGTGGAAATAGGCAAATAGAATTTTTCTTTTCATCTTGTTTTCAAATTTGTATTTTTACGAGTATTTTTAGAGTTTAGAATGGCTCTCATAACAAACGATGACAACTGTCCATCATAGAAGCAACCTGCATTACTATATATTTGACGATTATATAAGCCTCACAGTTATTTTGTTTCTCTAACTGCATATCGTCAAAAATGACCAGACTTTTCTTTTCTGATAATAATTCTGAAGAATTTGAAATATCTGTTCCTGACTTGAAAAACTTTTTCCAATATCTGATTGCTGCTTTTTTCTTTTACTGTTAATGTTTTTTACTTTTTAATTACTGTAATTGTTTTTTCTAATTACTGTAAATGTGTCAATGAGTGAAGAAACGGATATAACTTTTTGCACTCTTGCTTCATTATTATCAAAAAATCTTAAAACAGTTTCCTCAGGTAACTTTTCTTCAAAGGCTTTCTTTACAAGCCGATATGCCTAAAAAAGGTTTATTTTAAAAACAACGATTCTTTTACAATCTAACCATCCTGGATTAATAAGTCGATGAAATAAAAGAGTTGTCCCACCACATCCACAACTAATACCAATTAAACCTGTAATACTTCTAGGCAATAATGGCTTGTTTTGACTTTTGTTTGGAGAATTACTCCATGATTATTGTTTATTGTTCATTTCATTTGTAAAGAAAAGTTATAAAGTTTACATAAAAAGGAAGATAAAAGTTCGTAAAGTTGTTTTAGATAACAAACTATTATCTAAAATTGATCCTTTAAAAGCAGCTTAAGATCACTAAAGAGTGTCTCATAATTTCGGGGCTGTTATGGAATTTCTGCTTGGGTTTTCTCACATTTATTCTTAACCATTTTCTTTACTTTTAGCTTTATAAGATGTAGAGGTATTTGATTTCTTTTGCAACTGTGATTAAGGTATCGTTCATAGGACGCCATAAAAGTTTTTGATGGCATCGTTCTAATCATCTTCAAGAACAATCTAGTTTTTGGGTTTAAAATGGTAATTTACTTTCAAACTTGTGTTTTTTTGGTCCATGTTCCCCAATAAAAAATCGCAATAAAAAATCAAGAAATATTCCAATCGACGCAACAGGCTGAACTCTTTCTCAACCTCTTCAGAAATGCTTTTTAAAAAAAGCTTTTCAGTTACTAAGATCCAGCAATGTTTAGGCCTACACACTAAGCAAATTAAGTACGTCATTTTCATATCTTCTACTCTTCATATGCAAATGTGCTGAGCATACTGCTGGGTTTTTATTTTGGAAAAAAGTATGAAAAAATCTGTGTGGATATGGAAAAACTGATTGCGAAGTTTGTTCTTTTTGTTATTGAAAACAAAATTCTTCAATTTCTCTTTTTGATTTTGAGAACAGGCCCATTTATATTCTTTAAGATTTATTTCTTCTTTCTTTTTTTGTGTGTGTCCTGAGTCATGTTTTTCTTTTTTATCAATATTTCTTTAATTGTGATAGTTAAAAAAAGATTTTCTAAAGATTGATATGCAGAAAATATTAAAAATACTATGAAAGTTTTCTGACGAAAAAGGCAGTTAGTTTTCAGAACGTTATTAACTTAAAATGGTATACTAAAATGGTTATATGTTTAAATGAAACGGAATCTATGCTTAAAATTGTATACTAAAATGGTTGTTTAAATGAAACGGAATCTATGCTTAAAATTTGTTTTACCATTTTCAGAATTTTTCAAATTCAAAAGAACATATATCATTCCACAAAGACAGTTTTACTGAAAGAATATTCAATTCAACCTAACAATCTAGTTTGCGATTTAACGGTAAAGATTAATTTCTTCAAAACTAAGAATAATTCGTTAATGGACTGCACCTTATGTTAAGAACTTTGAAAGGAAACAATTTTCTCACTTTAAACTGGTAGCGCCCCTTATATATTTCCGGTCCCCTTTCTCCAGCCCTGCAAAAACAACAGCGCAGATAAAACTTGTGATTAAAGCATAAATTAGCATAAAATATCTATTCAATAATATTCTTTAAAGTTATTATATCTGACTTGTATATAACTCAGCCCTGTTTTTGTTAACTGAATTAATTTTATTATATTTCCTTTAGGAATGCGTTTTTTTCTACAAGTGCCATTTGATGACGGATGATTTCGTTAATCAACCTAAGATGTTAGTCCTCAATAACTTTTTTTATATCTTAGACTTTAAAATATACATGCAAAAGTTTAACCTAAAGTTTGTAGCAGTATTAGTAAATGTGAACAAAAAGATTTAAAATGGAATGATAAGAATAATTAATGGGTAGGCTCTGAAAGGTAAAATTTGCTTTATCAATCATTCTATGTTAAATACAAATTATACTACTTATTTATTGGTGACACGATGGAACTCATATGCTTTATTAAAAGTTGAAATCTGATGACCGAAATGTAATGTTAGTAAAGAATGTTTGTTAAAATGATTTTAAAAAACTTTGGCATATATGCAAAAAAGAACTTTCAAGCAAGATCAACAATATGGGACACAAACAGTTAACATCTTGGATGTCAAACGGGAACCGTACGGAATTTGGCCAGGGGATTTACACGGGAACCATATTGGCAGAATAATAAAAAGCGAAAAATCTCTCGGTTGCTTTTTTCTTTTCCCCGTATTGACCCCAGATTTCTCCCGAATGTGGTTTAAGTATGGTTTTTTTTAACATGATTATTTATAATTTGAATTATAATCAATCATAACAAATAAATATTATTATTTTAATGTTTATTTGTTTCATTTTAGATAAATTATATAGTGATTTTGATGAATGGTTTTTGAGATTCTGGACGACAAATGCCTATACATTTCAGGGAGAACAATTCTCACTACAATGCCTAATCATGAATGCTAAACACTCAGTTTCAATAATGGTGTGGTTCATGATGTCAGTAAATGGTGCTAGGCGGCTTCACGTTGTTAAGGGCAAAATGGATCCACACAATTTCATAAATGTTCTTTATCAAATATTGTTATCAGACATTCCAAATTACTCTCCAGTTGGGGGTTGTATTTTTAAGCATGACAAAGCCCCCTGTCATACGGCCAAGTTAGTGACTGCGTTTCTGAAGAATAAAAAAATTTCCATTCGACCGTGGCCAAGTAATTCATCAGCAATAAACCCAATTCAAAATTTGTGGACAATTATCAAACGGATGATTGCCAAATGAATCAAATAAGACCCAATAGGCTATAACCCTAACTTAATGTTCTGGGAAAACCTTATGGAGGGAGTAATATATATACCTCCCTGATATCAAAAATGCAAAAACTGAAATGGAACTATATCATCCGGAAAAAAAAAACATTTTTAAACCTCATTTTCTAACACATTGTTTGAATGATAGGTTCATATATTTTGCATTTTTTACAGTGTAAGTTATTCTTTCAATTGAATTATGAAATTTTACCTAAGATTTGATAAAAGAAATTTATGAAGTTTTTTGTCTATAAAAAAATTTTTATTTTTTTTTAATTCTCATTTAGTTATAAATATTGAATAAATTACAACTCCTTATTTTTGCATTTTTATGGCATAAGTAATTTCCATCCAACCTTTCAAAACGAACTTTATCCTATATCAACCATAAATATTTTTGTTCTGGATAGTGGAATTTTCAAAATTGCGTTTTTATCGAATTTCTGGGAAGTTGCTGTTGCTCATTTAGTTTGCGCATCAAGAGACAACAAAATTTGTTGGTTTGCAAATCCTTAATACAATATTATTACATTAACACTACAGGAAGACTGTGTGTATGCTTTGTATGTAAAAGTGTACTCGCAGTCTTGCACTCTTTTTGATTGAAAGAATCAAAGAGCAGTATTCGTGTCTAATTGACTTTCATGATGCAAGAGTGCCAGAAGGCATTCGTGACAATTGCAGAATTAGTAATCAAAGAAAGCACAAAGGAGGGAATATCAGTCATTCAACTCTTTTCCAATTTTCTACACTAGTAATTTGCCTCATTACAAGGAGTGAGAGTTGTAATTGCCTGATCTACAAAATTGGCCATACAAGCACTCCTTGGAAAATTTGAGCTCTTCTAAATCTTCAAAAATTGAAGGACGATGCTCATTTTGCTGGACAGTAATCGGAAAACGATTGAAATACAATTGTACGTGCTCCAACTTGCTTCAGCAGACCCCACAGCAGGTGAACAAATTGCACCTTCAATTTTCACTTCTAAAGATGCTTCACCACATGCCGCTATCAGAGTCACAGAGGCAAAAGGTGGAAGACCTCTTCCACGTACACAAGGTAAAGTTTGAAGCTTACATTACTCTGTAATATTTTATAAGATGGATTTGAGAAAAATAAAAAATGTTTTGCTTTTGCTTCAATACAAGTTATTTGTTTTAAGATTGGACATGAAAAAAGTAATCTAGGTGTGACAAGTTTCTATCAGTTGAAGAAGCTTTTAAAAAATAATGATTTTTCTGAATTTGTCAAAAATCAACAACAGTTTATTGAAGTTTTCATATTTCTTATGATTTAATTGCTGTATTTGTTAAATATTATTGAATGTTTATGAACTTCCGTCAAACACAAGGTTGTCTAATTTAGGCATTAGAAAACTAGCTAAAACTCTGAATCATGCTTAAAAATCAGCAATGGTTGAATCAATGTATAGAGCAAAGTTTATGCAACTTGGAAGTTAACTTACCAATGATTTTTCTTAGATTGCAATTGGTATTTTCCTGGATCAATTAGAAACAAGTCAACAAATTGTTGAACACTGCAAGAATCTTAAAGAGATTTAAAATCTGATCTTGGCACAGAGACAAATATACTCAGAACATCTGGTCAAGCTGGGGTTGGATGGTGGTGGCGGCTAGTTCAAAATCAGTCTGGGTATTCATGAGCTCAATCCAAATAGTTCCATTTCATTTCCATCCATTAAAGAGACCTTGACTTGCCAAACTGCAGCAAACAGTCGTGTGAAGCGACAACTTCTTTTTGCATTTGCTGATGTACCTGAAAATTACAATTATGTCAAGAAACATTTACCCTGATCTGAGCTAAAAATGTTCCATTTGATTTGTCATGTGACTTGAAATTGCTAAACATTCTCTGTGGTTTGGAGTCACATGAATGCAGTCAACCATCCATAGGGTGTAACACTAGCTTTCGAAATTCGGAAGTCTGTGGGAACCTTTGTACACATGTATCACTTCGCAAACGCTTTAAAGCCTTCAAAGCTGCTGAAAAAGACTTGAAAAAAGCAAAAGATTTCAAAAATATATCTCATGAACCCCTTATCTCTATGTTAAATAGTAAACTTGTGCTTGACTTGATTCCACCCATGGAACTACAACTTCTTTTTGGTGTGGTGAGCCTCCTCTACAAAGCTTTGAAAGACTGGTGGAAACAATCAGAAGAATGGCTTACAGCGCTTCACATCAAAAATCCAGCTTTTTCATTGAGGTTATATTGCAAGAAATGACTGCCACAATCTTCTGAAAAATATTGTTGTGCAGCTAAGACTTGCTAAACCGATTAGAATTGTGCTTTCCAAATTTTGACAAAATTTGGAAAGTGATACAAAATTGGGAGTGATACAAAAGAGTAAACAGCAATCCGGAGAATGGGAAATGGCTGCAACTCTGTGTTGTGGACTACTGCAATAAGCATTCGTAAAAAGCAACAGAAATATGCAAGATATGTTTTATGTTTATTAATATTTTTCATTAATTGTAGTTAGAAAGATGCATGTTAGACTGAAAAATTTCATGTCGTGTCTATTATCAGATCAAAGGATAATTTTAGAATTCATTTTTAGAAAAGCATAGCTAATACTGTAAAAAATGCAAAATATGAGAAGCAGTCGTTTACAAATTTTGTTTATTCGAATGAGAATTTTAAAAACGATGTCTTTTTTTCGGACGATATAGTTTCATTTCAGTTTTTTAATTTTTGATATCATAGATGGGTATATATTAGTCCCTCCTAAGAGTCTCTTCGAATCATCAAGTAGCGGTTATAGTCTCTTGAGCCATATGTGGAATAATCATCAATTATATTATCTTGCACAATTAAATATGGATTTAGATTATTATTTAGAGAAGCTTCTTCAACTATATTTGCCACAACCGCAGCAATTTTTTGTCTTTTGTTCTTTTTAAATTTATAGTACTTAAATGAAGAAAGTTTGAAAACTTGATTTCATTTCAAAAGGATAGACTTTTAAATGAGCACTAAAGTTGTCCAAAGTAAGCTTGAGAAATATTCATCTGACCTGCGTGCGCATATGGGAAGTCCAGAAAAAACGAGATGAATCCCGTTTGAAAATACTTGTCCTCGTTAACTTGTGCATAAAAACCATAAAAGTGTTGAATTGAAAAAAAGTTATTTAGAAATGTTTCTGTCGCCTTCGACAGTATTGGGTTCAACATTTGCTTTCAGAATAAAGGTACTTATTTGGTCTATCCCATTTTTTTGAGATGTTAAAGAAAAAGAAGAAGATGAAAGCAACAGTGGTTGAATTTGTAAAACATACTGCAACTCTAATGAAAACACTGTGTGTGTAACTTGCGAGTCATCTACTTCATCCATTGAGGCAGAGACAGACAGAAAGTTCTAAAACAAGATTAACAATGATTATAAATACTCTTAAATGATATAAAAACTCTATCACAATATTCTAATTTTTTTATACTGATTCTTTCATTTAAAAATGGTAACTAAAAAGTCAACAAACAAACCATTCAAATGAAACCAAATAAAAATTCTTATTTTCACAAATGGGATAAAAAATTGTTAAAATGTATACTGAATTGGAATCGGGGAGCTTTGGTGGCCCCCACAATGGCCATGATGGTAAAGACGGTTCTTCAAAAAGGCTTTTTCTTTTCTCCTTCTGTTTTGTAGATTTAAAGGAGTTCCTTGTTTTTTTGATGTATAAAAATCAACTTCTACTTCTGATTCTGCAGTGAAAATATATTACAAAACAAATAACTTTTTTAGCGTACGTACAATCATAGTTTTATATGTACAATAAGCGTATACAAAAATCTATATTAATAATAAGGCACACCAGAAATCAAAATAAATTTAGATCATAAAAACAAAAATACCTAAATTAAATACTCAACACATTTTCTGCAATACTTAGTACATTGATTACAATATGAGCCGCTCAGAAGCCAATGCGGTTAAGTCCATTTTTTGATATATACTGATTTTTGGAAATTTTGATGAAATAAATAATAATCTTCTTAGTTGTTAAAGGATTTACTCGTTGGTTACTTTATACACTTTTCTAATTAACTTAATAAACCAAGAATTTTGAAAACTAATGTATCAAAAAACATTAATTTTCTCAATTTTTGTGTTTTGGACTTAACCGCATTGGCTTCTGAGCGGCTTATATAAATAATTTATTAAGTTGGTTTAAAAACACTCACATTCAATGGTGGAATGTCTGCCTTTTACTTTGACCCACACGATCAATAAGTATAATGAGTCCGTTTTCAGGAGTAAAATTATTCTTTACTACAAGTTTTTGAACTTTTTGAATAAGCAATTTCGTATCAATTCCAACTGAAACGTATAACATAAATAAAAAATACAATTTTGTAAGATTAATTTACTTTTAAAAAATGTAACAACTGAAACACTTTTTATTTTTTAATTCCAACAGGGTATAAAATACTTATCTGTAATATGCATGCCGCATTTACACCATCTTTATGCATTACCTTTATTTGAAGGTCATCTTCCGTTAATGTTTGACCACGAGATCTCCAATCATCCATAGAGCAATTTTTTAGTTTCTCTGACATTATTATGTAACTGTTATTTAATTCCAGAACTTCACTGTCACAATACAAATATATAATATAATTCATCTGAAATAAAACAATTGAAAAATGTAACATAAAATTTATACATTTATTATTTAGAAATTACACAGTTAAAATAGTATAAAGATTTCAAATGAATTGATATATTTTTAAATCAACACAAAAAATTTTAAAAATTAAAAAAAAAGTCCTGTAAATAATTTAAAATTATAACCCATAGTAACTTTAAAAATTTAGTTTAATTTACAGACCAATGGGATAATTAGAAAGGAGTTTTCCCTATAAATAATCATGATACATTTTCGAATGGGTCTGACATTATAAGCATGTGTGCGACTTTTCTGATAATATCCCATTCTAAGGAATTTTGATGAGTACGGAAATGTATAAAGTGGCTTCACATAAGATAAAAGAATTCCAGATATATGTAAACAGTCAAGACTTGTACTAGTGCATAAAACAATGGAACCATCGGCAATAACAAAAGCACAATCCGGCAGATCAGTAGAAATCTTCACACTAATAATTCCGATCTGGCAATTTATCATGTAAGAGAAATGGTTCAAGATATAAAACAAACTGTCGAAATTCAGAGGCTTTCCAGTTTTTTAAATTAACCAAAGAACTAAGTTTTCTGTGGAATTCTGATGGTAAATACTTCCTTATATCATCGATTTCAGCGGATACTTTACTCAGTAAATACTGTGAAAGTCTACAAGATAAATTCAGAAAAGGTACTTTAGTGAAATGATATGTGCATAACTTTTTCAGCACACCTTGGAGTACCAGATGCATATATTCTGGAGGACATGACGATTTCAGTCCACTTAATTGAGGAATATTCAAAAGAGGGGAAGGGCCATGCTGAATATTTTCTGATATACTTTTGTAACTTTCATCAGAACGTGGTGTACAATTCTAATCTGTAAAAATAATACAATTGTAACAATAATCACTTTTGATATTACAGTACCCACATCCGTAGTATGTATTGTGATTAAAAATATTTTGAGCAAATGAACGTGCAGGTGTATCGCAAATAAAATCAACATCAGAAATAACCATTTGTTGTCCTTTCAAATCAAAAGGAACACTTAAAATTTGCAATTCATCAACCAGCTGTTTAAGATAAAAATTCAAATTTGTTTTTTCTACACCACTGTGCAATGCTACAGGAAGTGCACCAATATGATTATAATCCCTAAATGACATTAAAATTGGCCAAAAAGATAATTTAGAAGATTTAAAAACAGGCAAACCATCTAAATTATAAAACAGCCGTAATTTTACTATGCCACTGTTGCCATCTTTATTTTTTAAACTTAATTGTAAATAACGATAGCCCATGCAATACAATAAATTGTCTTTCATTTCCAATATATGACATCAGTTTTTTTTTTTCAATTCTTTTTACCCAATTTTTAGACTGGTTGTAGGTTATTGACTTAGCTTTAAGTGTAGTAACATGTAGTGGCAAAAGTTTTATTATAATTGATGTTTAACAACTTTAAAAGAGCTTCCATAGCATTTCTAGTCAGATTATATCTTAAATAAAAGTCCAAAAGCTTTTGATTTATGCCGTAGCATTTTGATGTCATGCTAATGTCATTGTCCTTATCAGATGACTCATCTGAACTAATTACATTGCTAGAATCAAATGAAATATCATTATTACAACTTGCATCACATTCATAATCCGTAAAATCTGTTACCAGTGCAGATGCACTGACAATAAGCCATCGGAATTTTGCTATTACCAGTGCGCCAATCATATTGCGATAATTTTATCACACGGATATTTTTAACACGTGACTATTCCGTTCCGTTTATGTTGTTGTTCTTTTTACATGAATGCAAAATTACTGTTGTGCGTTAAGTTTGGTCTCTATAAGAGTAATAATTACATTGTACATAATTTTTTAAATTTCTTCATTAAGTTTTCAAAAATTCAACTGTTTATTTATATTTTTAAGATATCTTAGAGAAAAATAAAATATACTAAATTGCAAGAGTTTGACTTTAACTGGATCCAAGTAATTTATGGTGATCATTTTTCTGCATGTTGCAAGTTATGTCAGAAAGTTTTTTTTTTAAGTCAGTGGAATTAGAGCAAGGACACTAAGTAGTTATGCAATTATCAAACTTCATATGTGATTATTTAAATAAATTTAGGACAATAAAGATAAAGGTAGATATTTTGCTAAAATCTTTAATGGTTTGTTTTACAGTTATAAAAAAGGTTTTAAAAACTTAAACCTTCATGGTTTTAAGTATATTGAATCTAATTATTCTTTTGATTTGATCAATCAAGATTTTTTCATATTTAAAAATTGCCAAAAGATTTAAACAAAGCAAAACGAAGTCCTAATGCACCATTAAGTCTGGAATGTTTTTATATTAAAGTTATTGTTATAGGAGTTAAACTCTTTTCAAGTTTAAATTTAATGAATCTACAATTCAACAATTTATTAAACGTAATAGGTATGTACAGTATTGGTCTAAAAAATTAGCTGCATTAAAGTTACATTCTGTGGATTTGTCATTGTGTGTTCATTGTGTGTGATTGCATTGCTGAAAGGTTGTAGCAATATTTCCTTGAGTTTGTCGTGAAAGTTAAGCTTATTATAAAATTTATGCACCAAACATATCAGTGTGGAATAAATGCTTGGTTTGATAGACTTTTAAAGCTGTCATTTAATATTAAAAGTTTAATTTGGTACTTGCATATTGTTAACTCTTACCCTGAAAAATTTAATTGAAGATTTTCTTAAGAATTGTAAGCGATCACACATCATCAAAGCAATTAAATGATCCAGTTATTCCAATTACTAGAGACATGTTAAAGTCTGTTAAATCATCTAGAATGTGATATGTTGCGTTTGAAAGTCCCCAAAAAAGTAAAAGCATTATCAACTGCAAGTTCAAAAAGAAACGTTGAAATTGATGACATGTAAAAAAAGAAACTAATTCAAGCACCAGCCGATGGTTTAATAAAAACATGAAAAACTTGATAGTTTAGAAAATCTTTTATGTTTAAAAGGAGACTGTTATTTATATTTTAAAAAAAGTTTTTGTAAAATTTTTATTCTGGTTATATTGTATAATAAAAGAGTTTTTGATTCCATTAAAAAATTCTGATCAATTATATGTTGTTCTTTTTATTTTGCAATATTAACTAGTGTTGTAATTGAGTTTAATTAAATCAACTAAAAGTCACTTATAATCAAAACTTTAACTAAGTGACTTTTGTAAAATAATTGAGAGTAGTTAACTTTGAAAAAATTGAGTAGTCAATCAATTAAGGATTTCCTACCAATAGACCAAAAGTCGATTTAGTTGGTTAATTATCGTGACATTCTTATTTCTAAATTCGATATAAGATTTTTAATTTTTTAGTCTGATTTCAAAAGTGTAAATATCGATTTTGGTCAACTTTAGAAAGTATATTAGTCAGTTAAAAAATTTTTTGATTAAAAATTTTTTCTTTTTTAATAAAGATGATTAAAAAATTCAACATTATATCACTAAAGTACCTTTTTTTTTTACTAAATCATAACTGTGAAGCTGAACGCTTGATTAGGACCATGTTTTTTCTTGGAAAGAAAAGTTCACAACTAAAATACTAAAAGCAAAAATTTAAACAAAAAATATTTACCCCCAAAAAAATGAAATACGCTCTCATCATCCAAGTAGCACAATAACAATTCTAGACACCCTTTATATAATGATAAACACTTCTTCAAAATTTCAATTAATTTAGATAAATTTTAATGTATCTTAGCAAATTAAAACCAGCACCAAAAGAATTCATTTCTTTTCACTAGGCTTGTCTTTAAAACCCTTTCTTCTATTATAGGGTTTTATATTTGTATCTCCATTTAGTATATCACATTCCTTTGAACTGTTCTGACATACAAAACATTGCGACTAGACCACAAGGTTCCATAGAACCTGATGATCCTCAGCGATTTTTATGTCACAAAAAGCATATTAATTTGAGTCTTTTTTATTCTCTCAAGTATCACACATGGTGCAATGCTTACTTTTAACACGACAATCAATACATTTACCAGATTCAACACAAATTAACGATACAAATTCATTTAATGACAAAATCCCTCTCTGCTGCCATGACGCATAGCCTGATAAAGCTTCATCTGATGATCCAGTCATCTCCTTCAGTTCAACTGTAGCTTTTTTCAATGCCACCTAAGCAACAGGTACATAAACTTTAGCAGTTTTATCCTGTGTGTGATGAAAGGTTGCTGGGCTGTCGGTAGACCGTGTTCATTAATCCAAAAACTCTATTAGTTACAAACAGACCTTTGTCTAGTTTGCGAAATGCTATTACAGTTCTTGAAATAATGGGTCTGTGCAAGCTTTTACTAGTGTAGGTTCAGCAACTCCATTCACAAACTTTACAAGAGAAATTTGAATGTACTTTCTTCTTTTTTACACTATAACTGAAGACTATATCCCTACTGCTATAGGTTAGACAGGAGCAAACAATGTCTGAAATAATATCTAATTTAATTAAAAGCCATGGAGACACAGCATCCTTTAAATAAGGGTTATTGTATAATTATTGCCTTGAATACGACGTTTTAACTCTAATAACGACTTCATTCATATTTGTGGTATCATTTACCTAAGTTGGAGTTGCACTTAGTTTTGGTCGAACCCGTTTATATTTATCTAGGATAAATTCAGAACAAGAATTAACTTATAATTAAATTTTTCTTAGATTTTAGGACTTTTAAAACCATAAGACCACCTTAAGAGCTCTTTCACATTCCGAAGTTTTGCAGTTTTCTGTGATGAGACCGTTAACTTCTAAATAACTTTTAAAAAACACATGACCAATTAGCGTTGCTATACATTCAGTTTTTTTTAACCGCAGTCATTGTCTCATAGACAAGAATCTCATAGAAGACTTTCCCAGCTTGTTGTTTTTTATCTTGGTGGAAATGCAACTAAATTTAAATTCCATCAACTTGGCGCTTGTCATGAGGCACGTTTTATGGCAGACAGATTTTACCTCCTTACATTGAAAATGACATAAAATGTTATTAAAATGATGACACAAAAGAAAGGAACCCTGACAGAAAAGGTACAGAAGTATATATTTATGTGTGTATATATATATACATATATATTTTGTCATTATTCTGTGCCCATTTTAGTATTTCCAACAAATTTATAAATTTTTAGGGTAAATCCGGTAAAACTAAAAGTTAAAAGAAATATCCGGAATTACGTACATATCCGGAAAAAGATAATCCCAGTTAGAATATAGCGTTCTTAATCGAATTAGTGAGAAGACTAATGCTAGTCCATTTTTTGTTATTTGCACTTTTTTGACAATTCATTTTAACTTACGTCGATCTCTCTATGTACTATAAAAATAATACTCGGCCATCTTTCTTTCAGTATTTTTTGCCATTAAGTATATTGATAAATAGTTTATAAACTATAAGTGTTTAAAACTTAAAGATTATCTGATTATATTATTAATGAAAATATTGGACTAGTACTGATTTTCTTTCATCGACTTAGTTTTGTTCCATCTATATTTTTACATTACAATATTTTCACAACTAATAAGCTGCGGTTAGAAAGACTTAATTAGTCAGATTTGGTTTATTGCTGCAAATGTTATCTATTTATTATTCTTTAATATTTTTATAGTATTGGATATATATAGCTATAGCTAAAATATAGCATCAGAACTTTTTTCGGAATTTTAAAGATATTGTTAAAAACATTAATATGGCTATAATTTCCGCAGTCCTTACAAAATGCCGTTTAAATTTTGTGAATGCAAATCTATGGTGTGGGAACGGGTATGGTGTCACCTCATCCAGATACAAACCATTTAGGTTACAAAATATAAGAGAAAAGTATGTATTTGAATCATATAATACAATAAACAAAAATTGATAAAACATAAATATGTGCTATGTATAAACATCAATATGTTAAAGAGACTTCTTGTCAAAATTTATCTTATAAAATATTTGGTATATGTTAGTGTATAAATAAAAGCAACGGTCACATTAAGAATAAAAAAATACTAGTTTACTATATTTTCCTTTTTCGTTAAATAAACAATCTATAATAATTAAACTTTAGTTTCACATAACAAAAATAAAAAATAAATAAAAACACCAAGTATAATATAAAAAAATTACACAAAATAATAAGATCAGCCTGAAATAATAATTTAAAAATGACCAAATATTAGTAACGGCATTCCCCACAAAACCAACTACTTATTGGTTTTCGCTCAACACCCAAACAACCAAAGTGGCTCCATAATAAACATCTATCGCATTGAAGCCAACGATTTTTTTTTTTTTACCAACAATAATCGTTGCTAGATCATCTTCCTGTGCTGGATCATCTTCCTGATGGCAAAGAGCGCAACATCGACTGATGTTCTTTAAATTTTTTGTTTGGTTTTCCAATGCCATCCATGCCAAATCATCAAAAAATTGTTTAAATTGTTGAATATCGACTCTAGGATCAGCAGCTCGCATATCAATGACTGATTTTAATGATGTACTTGACAATTTTGAACAAAAATTTATTAGCATCGTCATCGGACACTAACCATCGCAAACTTATAATTTGCGTATCTATCGGACTCAACTTTTCATACCTTTTTGGTGCATGGTAAAAGAGCCGCTGCTTTAAGTTTAATGGTCTACCTGAAGATTTTCTGACAATAGGTTTTAATAAAAGAGTTGGCTGGCTAAATAAATTTGTTGGAATTTTGTCTTTGTTGATTTGGTCAATATCTTTTCCTTGAATTTTATGCTCATTTGGTTCTTCTTTGCATTGATCTATCTCTTTCTAATGAATTGAAAAGTCAAATCGCTCTTCTTCTTCATCAAGCCCCATTACCTCATCTTGAATTACTTTTATAAGTATATTTACAACAATTAACTTTGATATTTAAAAATAATTTATTACTTTTGTATTACTATATTACATTATTCCTTTTTTATTTAAATCAAATATAGCACATTCAAAGAAAAAAAATCTATTACCAATTTCGGAAGAGTTCTTTAAATCAAAATCTGTTATGCGATTACTTTGGATATTTGGGTTTGTTGACATCCATTGAGTGGTGCGAATGTGATCTTCCAACGTCTTTACCCATTCCAATGCATTAACAAAACTTGAAGGAGGAAGATCTGCAAGAATTGAAGCTATTGGTTGTAAATATGACATTACTGTCTGGTATCGCTGAGTATGAGTTAATACTTTTTCCTTAACAGGTGCAAAAGAAACAGATGACATATTTTTTGATGGGATATGAAAAGATTTGATTTTTGGTGTATACCATCTATAAAAAAATAAAAAATTACAAAAAATTATAATACAACTACTTAATGGTACTTTTGTATTAAAATATTTAAAATTATATAGAAATCTTATATAGACCAAGGAATTAAGCTACATTTTGAGATTTTTTTTTTGGCACCATGTAATGTAGGATTTTTTTAAACTATTGTAATATGTAGAAACAAAAAACAGTTGGTGAAATCCTTCTTTTCTTAGTTAAATGATTTTGGTTCTGAAAGGGCATTAAATGCCCAAATACGGACATGTTTTTAAATTAAAGGTATTAACACCAAAATTAGTATATAACCTACTTTTAAGATAACGAAATTGAATCAGATACTATATTTTAGTCAAATTTTAAATTTTTAAAGATTATTAAAAAATTGAAAATCGGTAAGTATAAAAAGAAAATCGGTATGTAACCGGTCTGTATTGTTAGCAACTTGTATCAAAAAATTTGAATTAAGAAACTTTTCTGGAGTCTGTATCAAAATCAGATAACTCATCATCACTATTTACAGCTACATTTTCACACCTTTAAGATGTACATGATAAGTCAGTGTTTATGCAAGAACAATCACCTTGTTTTCACTTTCGTTTACAGTCGCAGGAAAGTAATTCCATGATCTACAAATAAAATGTTAATCATACTATCATTTTATAGAATCAAGTAATTGTATTCAATAATACAAAAATGGTAATAACAAAGACCTGACCTTGTCCAAAGCAGGATTGCAGCTCATCCAGTTAATATTAATTCCATCAGTATAAACAGCCTATCCATGTCCTTCTGGAGATGGAATTACAGAGTAATTCATAAGAGCGAATCTCCATATTTTGCATTGATAGTTAGCTCTTAAAATGTGTTGATATAAGCTTGCTTTCAAAGGTGGAAGTCTTTCACAATCAATCTTTTCACTTTTTGAGCAGTACATTTTGTATCAAAGATGATTTATGTCTTCACATTGTGTACCATACAGGTGGCAAGTAAATGCCTCCAGCTCTGAAATTGTTTTCTCACCATTGTTGACGTTTTTTCACAAATTGCAAAATAGCTCAATGTACTTCTTGTCTGTAATCATAATTTATATGCTCTAAAAATGATAAACCCATAACAAATACATCAGTATCAGGCAAGTGAATTACAAACTTCATGAAACTTGCTGAGAAGGCATGAAACATATAAAGAGAAACTCTAATGTCAGCTTCATCTTGTACTGTTTGCAATTCCTCGACTAATTCTATACCTAATATTGAAAGTTTATGACATCTGTTTTTACTTGTAACATAAAAGGTCATGGCGTTTTCTGTTCTAAAGTAATTGTTTCTACCCCATTCATTAACAGGAAACCCAATAATTGCTGCTTTATTTCTCCGAACTGATAGAAAGTCATCCCATTGTTTTACTGGATTATCTTGTTTTATACTACAGAACTTATGAAACCTGCTTATGCTCGTTTTTTTGTTCTGCACCTTTAATTGAATCTTCCATGTATCAAATACAACATCTATGCAGTCTGCATTAACACTTAGTTACAATATTATCTGCAACAACTTTTGAGCCAATTGACCTAAAGTTAAAGCTGCAGCTTTTGCTTGTTGTAAAATAGACACACCATCAATCAAACTAACGTAGTGAAAAAGTTCAGAACAAGGTTCTGTGTCTTTTTCTAGCTCATAAAAGATAGAAACTCTTGATGTTTTTTTAGGCCAGCCATGTATAATCTGCTAATGACAATGGAAGGGGTCCTAATGGGTAGCTAAATACATTTCTTAAATCCAATTTTTGCCTTTCCACGATCAAACAAATACTTGATAATAAGTTGCGTGAAGCCTTTAGAGAAATAAATTTTTTGTTTGAGCTAAAATGTACCTTTTTCTTCAAAGAAGAAAATGTTTTAAGTTGTAACTTTTTTATGTGATCTAATATCGATTTAGTGGCACAAAAAGATAACCTTTCATTACAAATGTTTTCAAAGCAGATTTTCCTTTTTTTTTTTGCATTTAGTATATCATTGGCAATTTCATCTGAGACAACGATGCTATTTGATAAAAAGAGCAAAAGGTTTTCAGAAAATGGATTTATAAAGGCATCTTGAAAAAGTGACATCAACAATTTGACATAGTTCTCATCCTTTCTAATTCTACTCGATGTTAAAGCTTTGTGTTGATGGACTTTATGACGCATATTGACAAATTCATGCAAAGAATTTCTAATCCCTGCTCTAAACCATGAATTAAGTATCCACCTACTTATTGCATTTCTGTTCATTGAAATCCTGTTGTACCTCCAGGAGTTTTAGTATCTTAGTTAATTGTGACCTCAACAACCTTATTGGGTCCAACTTTACTAAATGTGTTAAACTCACTAAGCTGAACAACAAATTTTCAATTTGTAAATTCTTCTTACACTATAAGATAATCATTTTCAAGTGCAATCATTTTTGCTAGGTAACGAGTCAAATACCTTCCATAATTGTAATTATGCAACTTTTGTATTTTTCTGGATTTTCCATTTGATTTGAACAGGTTTTGCATATCTGGCTTGATCAAAGACACTGATAATTACTTCAACATTTAACTGTTCTTTCAACTTTAAAAATCAATCAAGTATGGTATATATGGTAGAAATATCAGTAGCAGGTCTATCAGTAGTTTTAAGATAGCAAATAGTAGATTTTGTGGTACCTATACCTTTTCTTATTTCAAAATTGAATCCTGTCAAGCTAATAATTATCTGCGGTGAAGGTGTCTTTAGTGCTAAAATCCAAAGTAAATTGTTGATTTGTTGACTTTCCAGCAACATTTTACTTTTTTCATTTTCTAATAACTTTAAGTTGGTTGCTCTTAATCATTTACCAAAGTGAAAACTAACTGTGCTGTTGTTCAATGGTAAAGTAAATGACTGTCTACTTCGTTTGAATTTTAGCTCCAACTTTTTCTCCACGTATGCACTCTAACACAATTTAAGAGCATCTTGTTTGCAATCACTTTCTAAATGATATAATATCTTCACATTCTTTTCCAAAGTATTGTTCATGAGTAAAATTCTGATAACATGACTCACGATACTTTGCTTCTTTTGGCATTTAAATCATCACTGCATATTGACTTAACTCTTTGATTATTTGTTTCAATGCTACACTTTCTAACTAGCTTATCAGCTCTCATTTCCATACACGATAAAAGTTTTTCTGAATTTGATGATTTTGTAATAAATTTACTTTTACCTACAAAATATAGATTGCTCAGGTAGTTTATCACATTTTCTTGTGGATATATTTTTCTTGACATTTATACGTAAACTAGATCTTTTTTTGCTTATACCATTTAAATGTTATGTTTTTAATTTTTGTTTTTCTGATTTTCTTTAGTCCTTTGGTGTTTACAAATAAAGATCTACATGATTTGAGTACTTTCTTCAATGTTGCTAGCTGTGTGCAATACTTTGACACATCTCGAGTCTTGGCAGCAATTGATAAATTTTGCCAAGATTCTAGACTAGATAACTAATTGGATTTTATTTTTTTAAATAGAGTCGTGATGCATACAGCATAACTGAATGGTTCTAGGTTTTTTAAATAGAGTCGTGATGTATTTTGATATCTGTGTAGATATTAATAAATGGAATTTAAAAATCTAGAAAAATAAAGTTCTTCTGTTATTGAAAAACTATACTTATATCAATATAAGAATGTAAGAATATATAGATATAAAGAATAGATATCAATATAAGAATAGTCATTAAAGTATCACTTAAAATTAATAAAAATCCTCCTTTAAACAAAAGTTAGTCGTTGTTCCAGATCGTATATATTATCTTAAACAATGTTAGTTTCTAAAGATGAAATAACAGTAAATATAAACAACAACAATATAATAAAGATTATAACAAGAAATGGTTAATGTCATATTTCTACATCCCCTTCCATGTTTTTAAATGTCAATCGATATAAACAGAGTTTCCAGGTTCATTTCTTGAAGTCGTCCAACGTCAAAGATTTACCGGATTCAGGTTGGTAAAATTTTCTCGGGATACGTACTCTTGTTGAACGCTTTAATTTATGATCTCCGACCTTGGTATCCACAAGAGGTGGCATTGCTAGTTGCGATGTGTTTGTTGATGGAGACGTTGGTGTAGATGGCGGCTGGGGCACTGATGCTACTGGTAGAGGCGATGGAGTTACTGTTTGTGCGGATGTCGGGGGTGGTGACAGTACTACGGATGGTGCTGATTTCGGTTCAGATGGTATTACTTTGTTAGATTCTGAGACACATTCTGTGATTTGTGGTGAATCGGTAGAATTTTCTTGGCGAAAGCTGGTTTTTAGTGGTTTGATCAATGCGACTTCAGTTTCGTGTGACTTTAGTGGGTTCAGAAACTTTCGCAAAAATTTTCTGTTTCTTACAGATAGTCTACCTGTTCCTTCAACTTTAATGACATATTGGTCATTTTCTCTACACTCGACAACTTTCCCACTGCGATCTCATTTTTTAGGGTGGTTCCCTACTTGATTTTGTATGAAAACACTATCTCCATCATGTAGTGGTGCAAGGGAACGTGTATGTTCTTGAAGTGATTCAAGGGTCCTTGCATATCTTGTTCGTAATGCTTCTTCTTTTGCTGACCATGCGTGTCTCCATGTTTTTAGGAATTGATCATTATCAAATATAGGGATTCTGTTTTTTATCCTGGGCATTGCATCGCGAATGGGATGGCCAAATAATACTTGAGCAGGAGACAACTGACAAATAGGGTCCGGCGTGTTTCTAATTGTGAGGATTGCCCTTACAAAAGCGTTATTATTGAGATCGCCATTCGGTCCCACATTGTTTTCCAGGAGACGTTTCGTCGATTTTACTGCGAGTTCCGCTCTTCCATTAGATTGTGGGTGATGGGCTGATGAAATGCGATGAGTTATACCCCATTGTTGCAAAAACTCTTTTGTTTCACCAGAAGTAAATTGAGGACCACCATCGGTAGATAATTCTTCTGGGACTCCAAACGTTGTAAATAGTTTACGAAAGCACATGGTTAGTCCTTTTGCGCTTATTTCTGATGTTCCTGATTTTATTCTGTAGGCTTCGGTCCACCCGGAGAGTCTATCCCCAATAATCAGATAATTCCAGCCACGAAATTCAAAATAGTCAGCGAATATGCCTTCAAATGGCGTCACGGGGATGTGAGGTTGGATAGGTGGTAGTCGTGCATTAGACGGTGCATTTCGATTACAGCTGCAACAGCCGTCGCGTTTACTTTGTATGCTGTAAGTGATACCCGGCCAGAAAACGGTAGCTTGAGCTCTGGCTATCATTCCTGGAACTCCTTGGTGGGCTGAATGCAGTACATCCAAAATATCATTTCGTAAGGCTGGTGGGATTACAATTCTGTCGTTGTATATTATAACTCCATCTGACACCATTAAGTCTTTGCGGTATTCCCAGAATGGTAAAAGGCTTTTTTCAATATTCTTTTTATCATCTGGGAAACCATTTTCTATTGCTAATACTAATGCTTTAAAGTCAGTGTCCTTTTCTGTTTCAACTTTGACGCTTTCCCAAGACACTGCAATCATTTTATCTATGTCGTTTCGTATTGAGGCTATTATTAGAGATTCCATGTTGTCAAAATCAGTATTTTGATCGCAGGTGGCTGAATTATTAAGTTCATTCATGTTCTCTGTCGGGTAACGAGAAGTAGCATCCACTACCAGATTTGTTTTTCCTGGTTGGTGCTGAATGATAAATTTCCATGGCAAGGTTCTCTGTTTTAGTCGGAAGAGTCGTGTGTTAGCAATTTCATCTAGGGTCCTATCTCCTAATAATTTAACAAGCGGTTTATGGTCAGTTACTACCAAGAGGTTATCACATCCTTGTGTGAAATATTTAGTCTGCTCTAGACTCCAAGCCACGCCTAGCATTTCGCCTTCAACTGGTGCGTATCGTTTTTCCGTAGATGACAAAAATCTGGAGACGAAACCTTGAGGAGCTCGAATGTATCTATAGCGTCCATAAGGTGTAATGAAGGTGGTAAGATGTCTATCTTCGATGCGTATCGGGACGCTTTGATAACCATTCCATGCATCGGTTACAGTTTTCCATGAATTTCTTGGTACTGAACGAGCTAGTTGGAATGGTGATTTCATTGCATGGGTTTCTCTGTGGCAATATTTATTTAACGGGGATAGGTCAACAGTGCGACGAGGCCCGCCGTCATGTTTTCGTGTGATGACCATTCTGTGGCACCATGTGGTAGGTTCTCCTAGGGGTAACTTTTCAATGACACCAAGAGATTCATCACGAAGTAAATCTTTCTCGACCTGATCTTGCCAATGGATTGGTATGGTGGCTGGAGTGAATGCTGCAACTGGTTTGACATTTTCCTGAATTAGAATACTAATTGGAGGTCCCTCCATGTCAGGTAAGATCTGGTGTGGGCATGTGTTAAATGTTGAGGCAGCATATCTTTCAAGAAGCCAAGTTTTCATCCGTTCGTTGTTTCCCGGAGAGCAATCAAAAGGGAGTTTAGTGGGTGCACTTGGTGGAAGGCTTCTTTTGGGGCAATCGCATGCATGGTTTGGGCTGTTTTCGCTCAATGTTTTAGTTACTTTAGTCTGAGGGTCTGAGTAAATAGCTCCATGGAGGGCACTACCAATCTCTGGAAAGTCTTTAGAGATGATACCTAGTTGGGTCATTGCCTCTTTAGATAAGTAGAATCCGCTTGCATCTGGACTGATATAAACCATTACAGCGCATTCGATTTTGTTGCCATTAGGTCGTTGTCCTTCAAGACGTACAAGAATTGCACCTTCAATACGGAATTGGGTTTTGTTAGCAGCAGACATGCTATATTTCACAGGTATTAAATTTTGTGCTTTAAAACCTGTACTCTCAAACCCTTTCCTGGACCATAAGCAGGACTGTGCACCAGTATCTGTGATAACTTGTAGATATTTCGGTGTGATGGAAGGGAATGGGATACCAAATGCATCATAGTCTGATTTGTTGGTGATCATACGCAGCTGAATTGTAGGATGAACCAATGATTGAGCTGCGGCCCATCCATCGTGGGTAAATATGTGATGAGTTATTTCTGTGGAGTGTGGCTTTACGTTGGGCATCAATAGAGATTTTGTTTTTGAATGCTTCATTGCACTCAACTTTAACACAAGTCCGCTGGCCTCAGCATCTTTAGAGGCATTTAATTTCATATCGTTTGGGATGATTCTGTTGTTCATTTTAGAATTGCGAGATCTAAGCTTCTTCCAGCAGTCTAGACATAACTTGTGAGGTTTTGTATTCCATCCTCTAGATGATTCGGTAAATATTCTATAAGATTTTGAGCAATCTGGGCATATGGCTGTGACATTAGTATCTTTAATACCGTGTGTATTGCTCTTGTTTTGTTTCCTGAAAGTTGATACACTTGCTGTTGTTGAACTACAGCCTAGTGCATTTCGTGCCATCTCCTTACCCTCGATAAAAGCAATGATATCTGCGATTGAGGCTGTGTCAAGGGAGACCCATCCAAGTACATCTTTACGGATGTCAACATCTGATAGTCCGGCAACAACAATATCTCGTATGATAGCATCGGTAAAATCAACTGTTGTTTGTGGGTGGCAGTGGCATTGTACAATGTAGTTGCAAGTAGCAGCCTTACCCTTCATTTTTGCATAGAATGACCGAATATTTTCGTTGTGTCTCTGTCTCATTTGGAGGAGTTCTGCCCTTTTGACACTAATGGCTACTGGGATAACAGCCAGTCTCTTCATTGCTTTAAGAAATGTCTCATCGTTTTCGTTGATTATCTTAGGGTTTTCTTTCAGGAGTTGGTTGCCGAGGTCGTCTTCACAGCATTGAAACAGCTGTGCTGTCATCTCCTCTTGTCTAATGTCTGTACATCTCTTGAACAATGTCCAGCGGCTAATAAAATTTGCCCACTCTTCTTCAGATATGTCCTGGCCAATGTGAGGACGATCCATTTTCGGTGCGTTGTGCTTTGAGAAGGCTGAATGAATGTCAATTGAGTTTGGAGGATGGTGAAGTTGGTGGCTGTTAAATAGTGCAATAGCAATTGCTTCGCTGGGGCCTTCAATGATGACTTTGCATCCTGGAGCCTGGCAAGGTAAGCGTATTGTGGACATATTATGAAAGAGAAAAGGTTAGCAAAGTCCTGCTTTTTTGTTCATACGTTAATAATTCCAAACAAAAAAAATGTAACTGAATCACAATATCGGACTTTTACAATAATACCAGTGTGTCATTGGAATTCTATTGGATACTGAAGAAACTAACATAAACAAAAGTTAGTCGTTGTTCCAGATCGTATATATTATCTTGTACAATGTTAGTTTCTAAAGATGAAATAACAGTAAATATAAACAACAACAATATAATAAACAACAACAATATATAAACAACAACAATATATAAACAACAACAATATATAAACAACAACAATATAATAAAGATTATAACAAGAAATGGTTAATGTCATATTTCTACATCCTTGACAGCAGTACCTTTAAATATTTTTTTACAAACTTATTTTCAAATTACATAATAATTAAACTTTGTGGTTATTAAACATGTCAAATATACGAATTCACTTGGTAAATAATTCTAATTCACTTCAAAAAGACTTAAAGCAATCACTACTAAGTTAGGAGTTATTAGAAAACAAAGAATTAAAGAGCAAGAGAATGGTTGACAGAGGACTTACATTTAAAATTGTGGTTGTTTGAGTCGGTTTTTATAACATGCAGAGACAAATACAGTAAAAGGATGATAAATACTGTGAAAAAAATTGCCTGTATTGACATAGAATTTATATTGTTATATGTGTAAACTGTTAGCATCAGCTTATATCATATAAAATATTAAACTAGTAATTGGTTACCATATACCATGCTTTAAATTTTCTTCAAAAAATTTAAATATGTTAACTTTTTATTGTTTACAAACTTATTTTCAAATTACACTTACATATTTATTTCGCAAAGTGCTATTACTAGTGCATATACACTGGTAATAAACCGTCAAAAATTGCTATTACCAGTGCACCTATCATATCATCTTAATTTAGGCATGTGACACGCGCGTATTTTAACTGAAATTAAATAAATTTCCATGGCGAAATCATTTGTAAATACTAATTTTTTAAAAATGGCCGCAAATTTAAAGTTAGGAGATACTTTCCCTGATTTTCAAAGTTGTATAAATGCAGTCAATAAGTTCGCTTTAATGAATTATCATCCCTTAAGGATAGATAGTAAAGAGACTATTGCTAGTCATAATAAAAAGTTAGTTGCTTATAAAGCTATTGTCACAACAGAAGAGATATTCGCATGCAGGTTTTCTTTTTTCTTGTTCTTTTTTTTTTTTTATGGATTGATTTTAGCGATTAAATGCCAGTCAGGAAAACCATTAAGTTAAGTTAAATATGAATGGATTTTATTATTTAATACAGTTCTTTAATGCTTATAAAATATAAGTTTCTGTCTTTTGCCTTAAGTTTATTGGTTCACAGCATAATTCTTTGAACTAATTTATTGATAATAGTACTGAATGAATGAATAAATTTCAACTTTTGTCTGCTCTATTTTAATATTAAACTTTTTTATTAAAAATATATTTTATATTTATTTAAATTTGCAGGACATGTTTTTAAACATTAATAATTCATTTTCAGTAAAGTTACATTTAAAAAAGTATTACATGGTGAGTAAGGAAGAAACAAATTCTAAAAATAATTGTAGTTTTTCACAATAATTTTTTTCACAGTATTTATCATCCTTTTACTGTATTTGTCTCTGCATGTTATAAAAACCGACTCAAACAACCACAATTTTAAATGTAAGTCCTCTGTCAACCATTCTCTTGCTCTTTAATTCTTTGTTTTCTAATAACTCCTAACTTAGTAGTGATTGCTTTAAGTCTTTTTGAAGTGAATTAGAATTATTTACCAAGTGAATTCGTATATTTGACATGTTTAATAACCACAAAGTTTAATTATTATGTAATTTGAAAATAAGTTTGTAAAAAAATATTTAAAGGTACTGCTGTCAAGGATGTAGAAATATGACATTAACCATTTCTTGTTATAATCTTTATTATATTGTTGTTGTTTATATATTGTTGTTGTTTATATATTGTTGTTGTTTATATATTGTTGTTGTTTATTATATTGTTGTTGTTTATATTTACTGTTATTTCATCTTTAGAAACTAACATTGTACAAGATAATATATACGATCTGGAACAACGACTAACTTTTGTTTATGTTAGTTTCTTCAGTATCCAATAGAATTCCAATGACACACTGGTATTATTGTAAAAGTCCGATATTGTGATTCAGTTACATTTTTTTTGTTTGGAATTATTAACGTATGAACAAAAAAGCAGGACTTTGCTAACCTTTTCTCTTTCATAATATGTCCACAATACGCTTACCTTGCCAGGCTCCAGGATGCAAAGTCATCATTGAAGGCCCCAGCGAAGCAATTGCTATTGCACTATTTAACAGCCACCAACTTCACCATCCTCCAAACTCAATTGACATTCATTCAGCCTTCTCAAAGCACAACGCACCGAAAATGGATCGTCCTCACATTGGCCAGGACATATCTGAAGAAGAGTGGGCAAATTTTATTAGCCGCTGGACATTGTTCAAGAGATGTACAGACATTAGACAAGAGGAGATGACAGCACAGCTGTTTCAATGCTGTGAAGACGACCTCGGCAACCAACTCCTGAAAGAAAACCCTAAGATAATCAACGAAAACGATGAGACATTTCTTAAAGCAATGAAGAGACTGGCTGTTATCCCAGTAGCCATTAGTGTCAAAAGGGCAGAACTCCTCCAAATGAGACAGAGACACAACGAAAATATTCGGTCATTCTATGCAAAAATGAAGGGTAAGGCTGCTACTTGCAACTACATTGTACAATGCCACTGCCACCCACAAACAACAGTTGATTTTACCGATGCTATCATACGAGATATTGTTGTTGCCGGACTATCAGATGTTGACATCCGTAAAGATGTACTTGGATGGGTCTCCCTTGACACAGCCTCAATCGCAGATATCATTGCTTTTATCGAGGGTAAGGAGATGGCACGAAATGCACTAGGCTGTAGTTCAACAACAGCAAGTGTATCAACTTTCAGGAAACAAAACAAGAGCAATACACACGGTATTAAAGATACTAATGTCACAGCCATATGCCCAGATTGCTCAAAATCTTATAGAATATTTACCGAATCATCTAGAGGATGGAATACAAAACCTCACAAGTTATGTCTAGACTGCTGGAAGAAGCTTAGATCTCGCAATTCTAAAATGAACAACAGAATCATCCCAAACGATATGAAATTAAATGCCTCTAAAGATGCTGAGGCCAGCGGACTTGTGTTAAAGTTGAGTGCAATGAAGCATTCAAAAACAAAATCTCTATTGATGCCCAACGTAAAGCCACACTCCACAGAAATAACTCATCACATATTTACCCACGATGGATGGGCCGCAGCTCAATCATTGGTTCATCCTACAATTCAGCTGCGTATGATCACCAACAAATCAGACTATGATGCATTTGGTATCCCATTCCCTTCCATCACACCGAAATATCTACAAGTTATCACAGATACTGGTGCACAGTCCTGCTTATGGTCCAGGAAAGGGTTTGAGAGTACAGGTTTTAAAGCACAAAATTTAATACCTGTGAAATATAGCATGTCTGCTGCTAACAAAACCCAATTCCGTATTGAAGGTGCAATTCTTGTACGTCTTGAAGGACAACGACCTAATGGCAACAAAATCGAATGCGCTGTAATGGTTTATATCAGTCCAGATGCAAGCGGATTCTACTTATCTAAAGAGGCAATGACCCAACTAGGTATCATCTCTAAAGACTTTCCAGAGATTGGTAGTGCCCTCCATGGAGCTATTTACTCAGACCCTCAGACTAAAGTAACTAAAACATTGAGCGAAAACAGCCCAAACCATGCATGCGATTGCCCCAAAAGAAGCCTTCCACCAAGTGCACCCACTAAACTCCCTTTTGATTGCTCTCCGGGAAACAACGAACGGATGAAAACTTGGCTTCTTGAAAGATATGCTGCCTCAACATTTAACACATGCCCACACCAGATCTTACCTGACATGGAGGGACCTCCAATTAGTATTCTAATTCAGGAAAATGTCAAACCAGTTGCAGCATTCACTCCAGCCACCATACCAATCCATTGGCAAGATCAGGTCGAGAAAGATTTACTTCGTGATGAATCTCTTGGTGTCATTGAAAAGTTACCCCTAGGAGAACCTACCACATGGTGCCACAGAATGGTCATCACACGAAAACATGACGGCGGGCCTCGTCGCACTGTTGACCTATCCCCGTTAAATAAATATTGCCACAGAGAAACCCATGCAATGAAATCACCATTCCAACTAGCTCGTTCAGTACCAAGAAATTCATGGAAAACTGTAACCGATGCATGGAATGGTTATCAAAGCGTCCCGATACGCATCGAAGATAGACATCTTACCACCTTCATTACACCTTATGGACGCTATAGATACATTCGAGCTCCTCAAGGTTTCGTCTCCAGATTTTTGTCATCTACGGAAAAACGATACGCACCAGTTGAAGGCGAAATGCTAGGCGTGGCTTGGAGTCTAGAGCAGACTAAATATTTCACACAAGGATGTGATAACCTCTTGGTAGTAACTGACCATAAACCGCTTGTTAAATTATTAGGAGATAGGACCCTAGATGAAATTGCTAACACACGACTCTTCCGACTAAAACAGAGAACCTTGCCATGGAAATTTATCATTCAGCACCAACCAGGAAAAACAAATCTGGTAGTGGATGCTACTTCTCGTTACCCGACAGAGAACATGAATGAACTTAATAATTCAGCCACCTGCGATCAAAATACTGATTTTGACAACATGGAATCTCTAATAATAGCCTCAATACGAAACGACATAGATAAAATGATTGCAGTGTCTTGGGAAAGCGTCAAAGTTGAAACAGAAAAGGACACTGACTTTAAAGCATTAGTATTAGCAATAGAAAATGGTTTCCCAGATGATAAAAAGAATATTGAAAAAAGCCTTTTACCATTCTGGGAATACCGCAAAGACTTAATGGTGTCAGATGGAGTTATAATATACAACGACAGAATTGTAATCCCACCAGCCTTACGAAATGATATTTTGGATGTACTGCATTCAGCCCACCAAGGAGTTCCAGGAATGATAGCCAGAGCTCAAGCTACCGTTTTCTGGCCGGGTATCACTTACAGCATACAAAGTAAACGCGACGGCTGTTGCAGCTGTAATCGAAATGCACCGTCTAATGCACGACTACCACCTATCCAACCTCACATCCCCGTGACGCCATTTGAAGGCATATTCGCTGACTATTTTGAATTTCGTGGCTGGAATTATCTGATTATTGGGGATAGACTCTCCGGGTGGACCGAAGCCTACAGAATAAAATCAGGAACATCAGAAATAAGCGCAAAAGGACTAACCATGTGCTTTCGTAAACTATTTACAACGTTTGGAGTCCCAGAAGAATTATCTACCGATGGTGGTCCTCAATTTACTTCTGGTGAAACAAAAGAGTTTTTGCAACAATGGGGTATAACTCATCGCATTTCATCAGCCCATCACCCACAATCTAATGGAAGAGCGGAACTCGCAGTAAAATCGACGAAACGTCTCCTGGAAAACAATGTGGGACCGAATGGCGATCTCAATAATAACGCTTTTGTAAGGGCAATCCTCACAATTAGAAACACGCCGGACCCTATTTGTCAGTTGTCTCCTGCTCAAGTATTATTTGGCCATCCCATTCGCGATGCAATGCCCAGGATAAAAAACAGAATCCCTATATTTGATAATGATCAATTCCTAAAAACATGGAGACACGCATGGTCAGCAAAAGAAGAAGCATTACGAACAAGATATGCAAGGACCCTTGAATCACTTCAAGAACATACACGTTCCCTTGCACCACTACATGATGGAGATAGTGTTTTCATACAAAATCAAGTAGGGAACCACCCTAAAAAATGAGATCGCAGTGGGAAAGTTGTCGAGTGTAGAGAAAATGACCAATATGTCATTAAAGTTGAAGGAACAGGTAGACTATCTGTAAGAAACAGAAAATTTTTGCGAAAGTTTCTGAACCCACTAAAGTCACACGAAACTGAAGTCGCATTGATCAAACCACTAAAAACCAGCTTTCGCCAAGAAAATTCTACCGATTCACCACAAATCACAGAATGTGTCTCAGAATCTAACAAAGTAATACCATCTGAACCGAAATCAGCACCATCCGTAGTACTGTCACCACCCCCGACATCCGCACAAACAGTAACTCCATCGCCTCTACCAGTAGCATCAGTGCCCCAGCCGCCATCTACACCAACGTCTCCATCAACAAACACATCGCAACTAGCAATGCCACCTCTTGTGGATACCAAGGTCGGAGATCATAAATTAAAGCGTTCAACAAGAGTACGTATCCCGAGAAAATTTTACCAACCTGAATCCGGTAAATCTTTGACGTTGGACGACTTCAAGAAATGAACCTGGAAACTCTGTTTATATCGATTGACATTTAAAAACATGGAAGGGGATGTAGAAATATGACATTAACCATTTCTTGTTATAATCTTTATTATATTGTTGTTGTTTATATTTACTGTTATTTCATCTTTAGAAACTAACATTGTTTAAGATAATATATACGATCTGGAACAACGACTAACTTTTGTTTAAAGGAGGATTTTTATTAATTTTAAGTGATACTTTAATGACTATTCTTATATTGATATCTATTCTTTATATCTATATATTCTTACATTCTTATATTGATATAAGTATAGTTTTTCAATAACAGAAGAACTTTATTTTTCTAGATTTTTAAATTCCATTTATTAATATCTACACAGATATCAAAATACATCACGACTCTATTTAAAAAACCTAGAACCATTCAGTTATGCTGTATGCATCACGACTCTATTTAAAAAAATAAAATCCAATTAGTTATCTAGTCTAGAATCTTGGCAAAATTTATCAATTGCTGCCAAGACTCGAGATGTGTCAAAGTATTGCACACAGCTAGCAACATTGAAGAAAGTACTCAAATCATGTAGATCTTTATTTGTAAACACCAAAGGACTAAAGAAAATCAGAAAAACAAAAATTAAAAACATAACATTTAAATGGTATAAGCAAAAAAAGATCTAGTTTACGTATAAATGTCAAGAAAAATATATCCACAAGAAAATGTGATAAACTACCTGAGCAATCTATATTTTGTAGGTAAAAGTAAATTTATTACAAAATCATCAAATTCAGAAAAACTTTTATCGTGTATGGAAATGAGAGCTGATAAGCTAGTTAGAAAGTGTAGCATTGAAACAAATAATCAAAGAGTTAAGTCAATATGCAGTGATGATTTAAATGCCAAAAGAAGCAAAGTATCGTGAGTCATGTTATCAGAATTTTACTCATGAACAATACTTTGGAAAAGAATGTGAAGATATTATATCATTTAGAAAGTGATTGCAAACAAGATGCTCTTAAATTGTGTTAGAGTGCATACGTGGAGAAAAAGTTGGAGCTAAAATTCAAACGAAGTAGACAGTCATTTACTTTACCATTGAACAACAGCACAGTTAGTTTTCACTTTGGTAAATGATTAAGAGCAACCAACTTAAAGTTATTAGAAAATGAAAAAAGTAAAATGTTGCTGGAAAGTCAACAAATCAACAATTTACTTTGGATTTTAGCACTAAAGACACCTTCACCGCAGATAATTATTAGCTTGACAGGATTCAATTTTGAAATAAGAAAAGGTATAGGTACCACAAAATCTACTATTTGCTATCTTAAAACTACTGATAGACCTGCTACTGATATTTCTACCATATATACCATACTTGATTGATTTTTAAAGTTGAAAGAACAGTTAAATGTTGAAGTAATTATCAGTGTCTTTGATCAAGCCAGATATGCAAAACCTGTTCAAATCAAATGGAAAATCCAGAAAAATACAAAAGTTGCATAATTACAATTATGGAAGGTATTTGACTCGTTACCTAGCAAAAATGATTGCACTTGAAAATGATTATCTTATAGTGTAAGAAGAATTTACAAATTGAAAATTTGTTGTTCAGCTTAGTGAGTTTAACACATTTAGTAAAGTTGGACCCAATAAGGTTGTTGAGGTCACAATTAACTAAGATACTAAAACTCCTGGAGGTACAACAGGATTTCAATGAACAGAAATGCAATAAGTAGGTGGATACTTAATTCATGGTTTAGAGCAGGGATTAGAAATTCTTTGCATGAATTTGTCAATATGCGTCATAAAGTCCATCAACACAAAGCTTTAACATCGAGTAGAATTAGAAAGGATGAGAACTATGTCAAATTGTTGATGTCACTTTTTCAAGATGCCTTTATAAATCCATTTTCTGAAAACCTTTTGCTCTTTTTATCAAATAGCATCGTTGTCTCAGATGAAATTGCCAATGATATACTAAATGCAAAAAAAAAAAGGAAAATCTGCTTTGAAAACATTTGTAATGAAAGGTTATCTTTTTGTGCCACTAAATCGATATTAGATCACATAAAAAAGTTACAACTTAAAACATTTTCTTCTTTGAAGAAAAAGGTACATTTTAGCTCAAACAAAAAATTTATTTCTCTAAAGGCTTCACGCAACTTATTATCAAGTATTTGTTTGATCGTGGAAAGGCAAAAATTGGATTTAAGAAATGTATTTAGCTACCCATTAGGACCCCTTCCATTGTCATTAGCAGATTATACATGGCTGGCCTAAAAAAACATCAAGAGTTTCTATCTTTTATGAGCTAGAAAAAGACACAGAACCTTGTTCTGAACTTTTTCACTACGTTAGTTTGATTGATGGTGTGTCTATTTTACAACAAGCAAAAGCTGCAGCTTTAACTTTAGGTCAATTGGCTCAAAAGTTGTTGCAGATAATATTGTAACTAAGTGTTAATGCAGACTGCATAGATGTTGTATTTGATACATGGAAGATTCAATTAAAGGTGCAGAACAAAAAAACGAGCATAAGCAGGTTTCATAAGTTCTGTAGTATAAAACAAGATAATCCAGTAAAACAATGGGATGACTTTCTATCAGTTCGGAGAAATAAAGCAGCAATTATTGGGTTTCCTGTTAATGAATGGGGTAGAAACAATTACTTTAGAACAGAAAACGCCATGACCTTTTATGTTACAAGTAAAAACAGATGTCATAAACTTTCAATATTAGGTATAGAATTAGTCGAGGAATTGCAAACAGTACAAGATGAAGCTGACATTAGAGTTTCTCTTTATATGTTTCATGCCTTCTCAGCAAGTTTCATGAAGTTTGTAATTCACTTGCCTGATACTGATGTATTTGTTATGGGTTTATCATTTTTAGAGCATATAAATTATGATTACAGACAAGAAGTACATTGAGCTATTTTGCAATTTGTGAAAAAACGTCAACAATGGTGAGAAAACAATTTCAGAGCTGGAGGCATTTACTTGCCACCTGTATGGTACACAATGTGAAGACATAAATCATCTTTGATACAAAATGTACTGCTCAAAAAGTGAAAAGATTGATTGTGAAAGACTTCCACCTTTGAAAGCAAGCTTATATCAACACATTTTAAGAGCTAACTATCAATGCAAAATATGGAGATTCGCTCTTATGAATTACTCTGTAATTCCATCTCCAGAAGGACATGGATAGGCTGTTTATACTGATGGAATTAATATTAACTGGATGAGCTGCAATCCTGCTTTGGACAAGGTCAGGTCTTTGTTATTACCATTTTTGTATTATTGAATACAATTACTTGATTCTATAAAATGATAGTATGATTAACATTTTATTTGTAGATCATGGAATTACTTTCCTGCGACTGTAAACGAAAGTGAAAACAAGGTGATTGTTCTTGCATAAACACTGACTTATCATGTACATCTTAAAGGTGTGAAAATGTAGCTGTAAATAGTGATGATGAGTTATCTGATTTTGATACAGACTCCAGAAAAGTTTCTTAATTCAAATTTTTTGATACAAGTTGCTAACAATACAGACCGGTTACATACCGATTTTCTTTTTATACTTACCGATTTTCAATTTTTTAATAATCTTTAAAAATTTAAAATTTGACTAAAATATAGTATCTGATTCAATTTCGTTATCTTAAAAGTAGGTTATATACTAATTTTGGTGTTAATACCTTTAATTTAAAAACATGTCCGTATTTGGGCATTTAATGCCCTTTCAGAACCAAAATCATTTAACTAAGAAAAGAAGGATTTCACCAACTGTTTTTTGTTTCTACATATTACAATAGTTTAAAAAAATCCTACATTACATGGTGCCAAAAAAAAAATCTCAAAATGTAGCTTAATTCCTTGGTCTATATAAGATTTCTATATAATTTTAAATATTTTAATACAAAAGTACCATTAAGTAGTTGTATTATAATTTTTTGTAATTTTTTATTTTTTTATAGATGGTATACACCAAAAATCAAATCTTTTCATATCCCATCAAAAAATATGTCATCTGTTTCTTTTGCACCTGTTAAGGAAAAAGTATTAACTCATACTCAGCGATACCAGACAGTAATGTCATATTTACAACCAATAGCTTCAATTCTTGCAGATCTTCCTCCTTCAAGTTTTGTTAATGCATTGGAATGGGTAAAGACGTTGGAAGATCACATTCGCACCACTCAATGGATGTCAACAAACCCAAATATCCAAAGTAATCGCATAACAGATTTTGATTTAAAGAACTCTTCCGAAATTGGTAATAGATTTTTTTTCTTTGAATGTGCTATATTTGATTTAAATAAAAAAGGAATAATGTAATATAGTAATACAAAAGTAATAAATTATTTTTAAATATCAAAGTTAATTGTTGTAAATATACTTATAAAAGTAATTCAAGATGAGGTAATGGGGCTTGATGAAGAAGAAGAGCGATTTGACTTTTCAATTCATTAGAAAGAGATAGATCAATGCAAAGAAGAACCAAATGAGCATAAAATTCAAGGAAAAGATATTGACCAAATCAACAAAGACAAAATTCCAACAAATTTATTTAGCCAGCCAACTCTTTTATTAAAACCTATTGTCAGAAAATCTTCAGGTAGACCATTAAACTTAAAGCAGCGGCTCTTTTACCATGCACCAAAAAGGTATGAAAAGTTGAGTCCGATAGATACGCAAATTATAAGTTTGCGATGGTTAGTGTCCGATGACGATGCTAATAAATTTTTGTTCAAAATTGTCAAGTACATCATTAAAATCAGTCATTGATATGCGAGCTGCTGATCCTAGAGTCGATATTCAACAATTTAAACAATTTTTTGATGATTTGGCATGGATGGCATTGGAAAACCAAACAAAAAATTTAAAGAACATCAGTCGATGTTGCGCTCTTTGCCATCAGGAAGATGATCCAGCACAGGAAGATGATCTAGCAACGATTATTGTTGGTAAAAAAAAAAAAATCGTTGGCTTCAATGCGATAGATGTTTATTATGGAGCCACTTTGGTTGTTTGGGTGTTGAGCGAAAACCAATAAGTAGTTGGTTTTGTGGGGAATGCCGTTACTAATATTTGGTCATTTTTAAATTATTATTTCAGGCTGATCTTATTATTTTGTGTAATTTTTTTATATTATACTTGGTGTTTTTATTTATTTTTTATTTTTGTTATGTGAAACTAAAGTTTAATTATTATAGATTGTTTATTTAACGAAAAAGGAAAATATAGTAAACTAGTATTTTTTTATTCTTAATGTGACCGTTGCTTTTATTTATACACTAACATATACCAAATATTTTATAAGATAAATTTTGACAAGAAGTCTCTTTAACATATTGATGTTTATACATAGCACATATTTATGTTTTATCAATTTTTGTTTATTGTATTATATGATTCAAATACATACTTTTCTCTTATATTTTGTAACCTAAATGGTTTGTATCTGGATGAGGTGACACCATACCCGTTCCCACACCATAGATTTGCATTCACAAAATTTAAACGGCATTTTGTAAGGACTGCGGAAATTATAGCCATATTAATGTTTTTAACAATATCTTTAAAATTCCGAAAAAAGTTCTGATGCTATATTTTAGCTATAGCTATATATATCCAATACTATAAAAATATTAAAGAATAATAAATAGATAACATTTGCAGCAATAAACCAAATCTGACTAATTAAGTCTTTCTAACCGCAGCTTATTAGTTGTGAAAATATTGTAATGTAAAAATATAGATGGAACAAAACTAAGTCGATGAAAGAAAATCAGTACTAGTCCAATATTTTCATTAATAATATAATCAGATAATCTTTAAGTTTTAAACACTTATAGTTTATAAACTATTTATCAATATACTTAATGGCAAAAAATACTGAAAGAAAGATGGCCGAGTATTATTTTTATAGTACATAGAGAGATCGACGTAAGTTAAAATGAATTGTCAAAAAAGTGCAAATAACAAAAAATGGACTAGCATTAGTCTTCTCACTAATTCGATTAAGAACGCTATATTCTAACTGGGATTATCTTTTTCCGGATATGTACGTAATTCCGGATATTTCTTTTAACTTTTAGTTTTACCGGATTTACCCTAAAAATTTATAAATTTGTTGGAAATACTAAAATGGGCACAGAATAATGACAAAATATATATGTATATATATATACACACATAAATATATACTTCTGTACCTTTTCTGTCAGGGTTCCTTTCTTTTGTGTCATCATTTTAATAACATTTTATGTCATTTTCAATGTAAGGAGGTAAAATCTGTCTGCCATAAAACGTGCCTCATGACAAGCGCCAAGTTGATGGAATTTAAATTTAGTTGCATTTCCACCAAGATAAAAAACAACAAGCTGGGAAAGTCTTCTATGAGATTCTTGTCTATGAGACAATGACTGCGGTTAAAAAAAACTGAATGTATAGCAACGCTAATTGGTCATGTGTTTTTTAAAAGTTATTTAGAAGTTAACGGTCTCATCACAGAAAACTGCAAAACTTCGGAATGTGAAAGAGCTCTTAAGGTGGTCTTATGGTTTTAAAAGTCCTAAAATCTAAGAAAAATTTAATTATAAGTTAATTCTTGTTCTGAATTTATCCTAGATAAATATAAACGGGTTCGACCAAAACTAAGTGCAACTCCAACTTAGGTAAATGATACCACAAATATGAATGAAGTCGTTATTAGAGTTAAAACGTCGTATTCAAGGCAATAATTATACAATAACCCTTATTTAAAGGATGCTGTGTCTCCATGGCTTTTAATTAAATTAGATATTATTTCAGACATTGTTTGCTCCTGTCTAACCTATAGCAGTAGGGATATAGTCTTCAGTTATAGTGTAAAAAAGAAGAAAGTACATTCAAATTTCTCTTGTAAAGTTTGTGAATGGAGTTGCTGAACCTACACTAGTAAAAGCTTGCACAGACCCATTATTTCAAGAACTGTAATAGCATTTCGCAAACTAGACAAAGGTCTGTTTGTAACTAATAGAGTTTTTGGATTAATGAACACGGTCTACCGACAGCCCAGCAACCTTTCATCACACACAGGATAAAACTGCTAAAGTTTATGTACCTGTTGCTTAGGTGGCATTGAAAAAAGCTACAGTTGAACTGAAGGAGATGACTGGATCATCAGATGAAGCTTTATCAGGCTATGCGTCATGGCAGCAGAGAGGGATTTTGTCATTAAATGAATTTGTATCGTTAATTTGTGTTGAATCTGGTAAATGTATTGATTGTCGTGTTAAAAGTAAGCATTGCACCATGTGTGATACTTGAGAGAATAAAAAAGACTCAAATTAATATGCTTTTTGTGACATAAAAATCGCTGAGGATCATCAGGTTCTATGGAACCTTGTGGTCTAGTCGCAATGTTTTGTATGTCAGAACAGTTCAAAGGAATGTGATATACTAAATGGAGATACAAATATAAAACCCTATAATAGAAGAAAGGGTTTTAAAGACAAGCCTAGTGAAAAGAAATGAATTCTTTTGGTGCTGGTTTTAATTTGCTAAGATACATTAAAATTTATCTAAATTAATTGAAATTTTGAAGAAGTGTTTATCATTATATAAAGGGTGTCTAGAATTGTTATTGTGCTACTTGGATGATGAGAGCGTATTTCATTTTTTTGGGGGTAAATATTTTTTGTTTAAATTTTTGCTTTTAGTATTTTAGTTGTGAACTTTTCTTTCCAAGAAAAAACATGGTCCTAATCAAGCGTTCAGCTTCACAGTTATGATTTAGTAAAAAAAAAAGGTACTTTAGTGATATAATGTTGAATTTTTTAATCATCTTTATTAAAAAAGAAAAAATTTTTAATCAAAAAATTTTTTAACTGACTAATATACTTTCTAAAGTTGACCAAAATCGATATTTACACTTTTGAAATCAGACTAAAAAATTAAAAATCTTATATCGAATTTAGAAATAAGAATGTCACGATAATTAACCAACTAAATCGACTTTTGGTCTATTGGTAGGAAATCCTTAATTGATTGACTACTCAATTTTTTCAAAGTTAACTACTCTCAATTATTTTACAAAAGTCACTTAGTTAAAGTTTTGATTATAAGTGACTTTTAGTTGATTTAATTAAACTCAATTACAACACTAGTTAATATTGCAAAATAAAAAGAACAACATATAATTGATCAGAATTTTTTAATGGAATCAAAAACTCTTTTATTATACAATATAACCAGAATAAAAATTTTACAAAAACTTTTTTTAAAATATAAATAACAGTCTCCTTTTAAACATAAAAGATTTTCTAAACTATCAAGTTTTTCATGTTTTTATTAAACCATCGGCTGGTGCTTGAATTAGTTTCTTTTTTTACATGTCATCAATTTCAACGTTTCTTTTTGAACTTGCAGTTGATAATGCTTTTACTTTTTTGGGGACTTTCAAACGCAACATATCACATTCTAGATGATTTAACAGACTTTAACATGTCTCTAGTAATTGGAATAACTGGATCATTTAATTGCTTTGATGATGTGTGATCGCTTACAATTCTTAAGAAAATCTTCAATTAAATTTTTCAGGGTAAGAGTTAACAATATGCAAGTACCAAATTAAACTTTTAATATTAAATGACAGCTTTAAAAGTCTATCAAACCAAGCATTTATTCCACACTGATATGTTTGGTGCATAAATTTTATAATAAGCTTAACTTTCACGACAAACTCAAGGAAATATTGCTACAACCTTTCAGCAATGCAATCACACACAATGAACACACAATGACAAATCCACAGAATGTAACTTTAATGCAGCTAATTTTTTAGACCAATACTGTACATACCTATTACGTTTAATAAATTGTTGAATTGTAGATTCATTAAATTTAAACTTGAAAAGAGTTTAACTCCTATAACAATAACTTTAATATAAAAACATTCCAGACTTAATGGTGCATTAGGACTTCGTTTTGCTTTGTTTAAATCTTTTGGCAATTTTTAAATATGAAAAAATCTTGATTGATCAAATCAAAAGAATAATTAGATTCAATATACTTAAAACCATGAAGGTTTAAGTTTTTAAAACCTTTTTTATAACTGTAAAACAAACCATTAAAGATTTTAGCAAAATATCTACCTTTATCTTTATTGTCCTAAATTTATTTAAATAATCACATATGAAGTTTGATAATTGCATAACTACTTAGTGTCCTTGCTCTAATTCCACTGACTTAAAAAAAAAACTTTCTGACATAACTTGCAACATGCAGAAAAATGATCACCATAAATTACTTGGATCCAGTTAAAGTCAAACTCTTGCAATTTAGTATATTTTATTTTTCTCTAAGATATCTTAAAAATATAAATAAACAGTTGAATTTTTGAAAACTTAATGAAGAAATTTAAAAAATTATGTACAATGTAATTATTACTCTTATAGAGACCAAACTTAACGCACAACAGTAATTTTGCATTCATGTAAAAAGAACAACAACATAAACGGAACGGAATAGTCACGTGTTAAAAATATCCGTGTGATAAAATTATCGCAATATGATTGGCGCACTGGTAATAGCAAAATTCCGATGGCTTATTGTCAGTGCATCTGCACTGGTAACAGATTTTACGGATTATGAATGTGATGCAAGTTGTAATAATGATATTTCATTTGATTCTAGCAATGTAATTAGTTCAGATGAGTCATCTGATAAGGACAATGACATTAGCATGACATCAAAATGCTACGGCATAAATCAAAAGCTTTTGGACTTTTATTTAAGATATAATCTGACTAGAAATGCTATGGAAGCTCTTTTAAAGTTGTTAAACATCAATTATAATAAAACTTTTGCCACTACATGTTACTACACTTAAAGCTAAGTCAATAACCTACAACCAGTCTAAAAATTGGGTAAAAAGAATTGAAAAAAAAAAACTGATGTCATATATTGGAAATGAAAGACAATTTATTGTATTGCATGGGCTATCGTTATTTACAATTAAGTTTAAAAAATAAAGATGGCAACAGTGGCATAGTAAAATTACGGCTGTTTTATAATTTAGATGGTTTGCCTGTTTTTAAATCTTCTAAATTATCTTTTTGGCCAATTTTAATGTCATTTAGGGATTATAATCATATTGGTGCACTTCCTGTAGCATTGCACAGTGGTGTAGAAAAAACAAATTTGAATTTTTATCTTAAACAGCTGGTTGATGAATTGCAAATTTTAAGTGTTCCTTTTGATTTGAAAGGACAACAAATGGTTATTTCTGATGTTGATTTTATTTGCGATACACCTGCACGTTCATTTGCTCAAAATATTTTTAATCACAATACATACTACGGATGTGGGTACTGTAATATCAAAAGTGATTATTGTTACAATTGTATTATTTTTACAGATTAGAATTGTACACCACGTTCTGATGAAAGTTACAAAAGTATATCAGAAAATATTCAGCATGGCCCTTCCCCTCTTTTGAATATTCCTCAATTAAGTGGACTGAAATCGTCATGTCCTCCAGAATATATGCATCTGGTACTCCAAGGTGTGCTGAAAAAGTTATGCACATATCATTTCACTAAAGTACCTTTTCTGAATTTATCTTGTAGACTTTCACAGTATTTACTGAGTAAAGTATCCGCTGAAATCGATGATATAAGGAAGTATTTACCATCAGAATTCCACAGAAAACTTAGTTCTTTGGTTAATTTAAAAAACTGGAAAGCCTCTGAATTTCGACAGTTTGTTTTATATCTTGAACCATTTCTCTTACATGATAAATTGCCAGATCGGAATTATTAGTGTGAAGATTTCTACTGATCTGCCGGATTGTGCTTTTGTTATTGCCGATGGTTCCATTGTTTTATGCACTAGTACAAGTCTTGACTGTTTACATATATCTGGAATTCTTTTATCTTATGTGAAGCCACTTTATACATTTCCGTACTCATCAAAATTCCTTAGAATGGGATATTATCAGAAAAGTCGCACACATGCTTATAATGTCAGACCCATTCGAAAATGTATCATGATTATTTATAGGGAAAACTCCTTTCTAATTATCCCATTGGTCTGTAAATTAAACTAAATTTTTAAAGTTACTATGGGTTATAATTTTAAATTATTTACAGGACTTTTTTTTTAATTTTTAAAATTTTTTGTGTTGATTTAAAAATATATCAATTCATTTGAAATCTTTATACTATTTTAACTGTGTAATTTCTAAATAATAAATGTATAAATTTTATGTTACATTTTTCAATTGTTTTATTTCAGATGAATTATATTATATATTTGTATTGTGACAGTGAAGTTCTGGAATTAAATAACAGTTACATAATAATGTCAGAGAAACTAAAAAATTGCTCTATGGATGATTGGAGATCTCGTGGTCAAACATTAACGGAAGATGACCTTCAAATAAAGGTAATGCATAAAGATGGTGTAAATGCGTACATTTTTTAAAAGTAAATTAATCTTACAAAATTGTATTTTTTATTTATGTTATATCTTTTGAGATGTATCCAATGAATTTAAATAATGAACAATTTGAACTTTACAATAAAACTTTACTTAAGTTCTTAAGTTCTAATAAGAACTTTACAAATTTCAAATTAAAAAACAAACAGCTTGAACTTAAGTTTATGCGTAAGAGTAAATTTACTCTTCCCGCCAATTTATTTTCCAGTTAAGGCACTACAGACATCGGACTGCCATGCTGAGCTGCCGCATACGGCATTCTGCATAGAAACGACAAAGGGCCAACATGCACTAGCTTCTGTCGGAATTTTGTAGGCAAATCGAGCTTTGGACCGCATTATAAATGCCGGCGATGGTATTTTGTAGGTTAATCCAAATATGGACCGCTTTCAAAATGCCAGCAGTGACATTTCCGATAATGGTCCGCAACCGGCATGTTTGCTGGGTTATATGCGATTCACACGAGGGGATATTTGATGGAACATTCCGTGGAACATGGAACATGAACCGATATTTTCTGGTGTGAACACAACTTGAACAAAAATTCACGGAACATTTTAGGAACTTTATTACCGCCCCGAAAAGCCAGAACAAATAAATGTTCCGGAATATTTCTTTGCTTTCGTATAAAAAACATGGTGTCAATTTTAACTATCTTAAATGTTTATCCAAAAATGCGTGTACGTGTATGTTATTACACGAAAAAATGTAACAGATGAAAGTGTCAAGAGTGCAAAATCAGTTGCTTGATTTATTGTTTAAAGGTTGACGGCAAGATTTATATTTAATGTTAAACCAACTCAAACAAGACTTTTTATGAAGTTGATGTTAGGTTGTTAGCTTAAACTGAAATATTATTCACACTGTGTTATCCTTTTACTATTATCAAAAAGAAGACGTGTGTGACACTTTCAAAATGTAGTAGGCTTCAAGCAGTCTTAAAGTGAAATAACAAGCTTGTTGTGAATAGTCTAGAGGTTAGGTCTATATCTCTTCTAGAATATGCATGACAAAATTAATTACATTGTATGCAAAAGTATTTAAATACATAAAAAATTTAAACCAATTTTAAAGTTTAACCTTTCATTTAATTGTCAAGCACTTCTTTGTTTCTCTTTTTTTTTTTAATTTTTTTTTGCCAGATTCAATTTACTTATTCTTTTTAAT